>NC_051846.1:154984628-155004025 GCF_002237135.1 Teleopsis dalmanni | reverse complement strand
TTATTTCGATTGTTATTATTATTATTATAATTGTTATAATTATTGGACCAGTTGCCACTAAGTCTATTGCCATTTGGACCATTGCCACTAAGTTATTGCCATTTGGCGTGTTACCACGGTAGTATAGTATTCTTTGGTTCTGTTCAGTGAAAAGTAAACTTTCAGCGATTTCTCTCGCTTCCTGGAAAGTTTTGGGCTGTGACATCTGTACAGCTTGCGAATATGTTGCATTAAGGCCCTTTTTGTATGCCAGTAATGCATTCTCTTCGTTAGTTGCTAGCATCCCTTCAGCTTGTGGCGAGGTTGGGCTATAATTTCTCTTTAATAGAGACGCCGTATTTAGGTCTGACAATAGTTTGGCCATTTTATCACTATATTCCGTGATCGACTGGTTGTGGCCTTGCCTAATTTTACTTATTTTTTGTAAGAGAATTGGAACTGTGTCTTTCGGTATGTAAATTGACTTGAGTTTCTCTACTAATGTTTCCATTGAAGTTGGAAAACCTACTGGCGAAACTCTTATCTTCACATTGTGATTGAGTTTGCAATCTACGATGTGCTCTAAGAACTCCTGTTTGTCTTCGTCTCTAATCTTCTTGCTATACAAATTCAATCGTCGCAAGAAAGAACTTAATTCTTCTTGCTTTCCTGTAAAAACGGGTAGGAGTTTTTCTACACTTTCTATTACAGAGTCATACGACGCCATATTTGCTATTTGTGTGCCGTTGTTATTTTGATTACCACTCGTTATGTGGTTATTTATGGTTATAGCGTCAGGTGTCTGTTCAGTTGATGTCATATTCAAGAGATATTTTCTTGTCTGAGTATATTTTTCTAAAAAAACTTCTTTTAGAGCTAAAAATTCCTCAAAATTTTTGGTTACATATGTTGCTTCTATAAGCCTTTTAAGGTCATCTAACCTATTTAGTTTAATGGCTATCGTGGGCTTAGTATATCCTCTGATACTAGCCTTTTTTGCGTTTTTAAGAATATTCTGAACTTCCCCTATGTATGTAGCAAAGTTTTCCATAAATCAAAATTAGTAACGAGATCGGACAAGAAAGCAAAATTCAACACAAATCAAATTCAACAAATTCAATAGAAAAAAAAATTTTTTATACATTTTTTTTTTTTGTATATTTTGTATGAGATATAATTCATAGATATAATTCATTATCTTTTTGTAAAATTTTTTTTTTGAATGTATAATATTATAGTTATGTCATAATTATGTAAATGTAACAATAAGAATAAAAAAAAATATATATAATAATAATATTATAATTTGTCTAAATATAATAACATGCTAGTGTTTAAACGTTATTGGAATTTAATGCCGTGTGTACACGTTTATGTACATATTTTTTTATGTACTTATTTATTTTATATGCAACGAATAAAATAATAAATACTATAAATAAAGTTATAATTACTACCTCTATATTTCCGGTGCTTGTAGTTGCATTGTTTTGTAGATTGTTGTTGGTCACCTCTGTCTTTTGTTGGACGTTGTTCTTCGTGTTGTATTCATCGCTGGAGAACCATCCCATCGTTGAGTCGTTGATGATGAAATTTGCTGTATTTTTAAATTGAGAAGTTTTCTTCTTGAATCAGATGAATATTTTGTTGTTACTGATGAAGATGTCTTATATGCCAAGAAATTGAATCCAAGAAACTGTTGTTTTTGTTATTTATGCACATACGTGTCTATTAATGTTTATGAGTTTTTTATTTTTGTTTTGTATAAACGCGCACTGATTTAAAAAGTTGGTTAACATAATTTATAAGATCCTTATGTTTATTTTGATGTTTTAATAACAAACCTTTTGACTTATAGGTTTGTCCACACACAAAACAGTTAAATTTGCACATTTTTAAAGTTAAATTATGTTACTTGCACTTATCGTTCAATAAATTGTTTTTATTTTATAATTTATATTTGTTTTACATTTTTACCACACAATTAATTTTGTATTTTCACAGTTGCATTTTATTGTTACTACACTTATATAATTACTTGCACTTATCATTCTATAAATTGTTCATATTTTATGAATAATATTTTCGTTTTAAAATTTAGTCCTTCCGATTTAGCATAAATTGTTCATTTTTTATTAATAATATTTTCGTTTTAAAATTTAGTCCTTCCGATTTAGTATAAATTGTTAATTTTTTATTAATAATATTTTCGTTTTAAAATTTAGTCCTTCCGATTTAGTATAAATTGTTAATTTTTTATTAATAATATTTTCGTTTTAAAATTTAGTCCTTCCGATTTAGCAGGATCGCCATGTAATTAGTTTATCGTTTCTTCATATTGTATTACTTTAAAAATCAAAGACTTGTCGTTTTGAGTGTTCTTAAGAGACTGCTTTTATTAAAATTTCATTCTTATATCTAACATGATTTCTTACAACTTAATTCCAATAGAATCTTATGTATCGATTCTATTGGTTGATACTTATTTACTTATTTCTAATTGGTTAATATTAATCATAAATACTTGTATTACAGTCATTGGTCTGTCTTGCTCTTTTTATAATTTGTGTTACAGTGGCACACATATGGTCACCAGCTGTAACTAGGGGAAATCATATTGCATGCATACTTACTTGCAATATGATTCCGGAAAACACTTAACATGCTTTATAAACCTCAACCTAAATAGTCAAGCGTATATTAAAAACAATTAAATATGCTGCGAAACTGTTTGTCATAAAGAAATGACAAATAGTATGAGTCGAATTTCCAACTCATAAATTATTTTTATATTTGGCACATTGGGAAATGTGATACGAATCGCATTTCAAGTGTTTTGGGTTAGCTTGTCAAGATAATTACCTCACACAGTACGTTGTGTGTGGTCATGGTTTAAATATATTCATATGACAGTACAACCTCTACGAGCACTGTTTGCAGTTCTTCGCTGGTAAGAAGCGCACTGTTGGTTGTTCGTTGTATGTGGTGTTTTGCCGACTTTACCGCCGCTTCCCATAATCCTCCGAAATGAGGTGCCCTGGGTGGTATGAAGACAAACTCTATGCCCCTTTGTGCAGCATAGTATGCCAGATCGTCCTTGTGCTCTCGAAACGCCTCTATCAGCTCTCTCAGCTTGCGATCGGCACCTACAAAATTTGTCGCATTGTCGCAATAGATTTTTTCTGGGAGTCCTCGTCTTCCGGCAAACCTTTTAAGACAAAAAATAAAACAGTTAGTTGTCAGATCTGTTACAAGTTCTAAATGTATAGCCTTTGACGTGAAACAAACACTGCGATATACATTTTAACTGGTGGTCGACCACGAATTTTCAAAGTGGTGTATACAGGCCCACAAAAATCGACACCGCTAATTAAAAAGGGTCGTAGTGCCTTTAACCGATCTGCAGGTAAGTTTCCCATTACTTGGGTCAACAGCTTAGGTTTGTATCGAAAACAATGTATGCATGCTCTTACGGTTTTACTGCATGCCTTGCTTGAATTTATGACCCAAATTTTTTCACGAAGCAGCACTTCTAAGGCTTTTGGACCAGCATGACAATTGGTTGTATGGAGAAATCGTAAATAAATCTCGACAAAATGCAATTTTATAGGTAACAGCAAGGGAAATTTTGAATCATAAGACAGTGGTGCGTTTAGTAGACGACCTCCTACACGAAGCAAATTGCATGTTCGAGAACCATCTTGGACTGTATGAATGAATGGAGTTAGTTTTTGAATGCTGACTGGTAATTTATGCGACTTCTTCATTTTTTCGATTTCTTCCTTGAATTCGTGATTTTGAATAAATTCAACGATTTTCAAGAATGCCCAATTAAGCTCCTTTGATGTCGGAATAAGAGCGTTGGCTCTCTCATTTTTCTTAGTGATAAAACGTAGAATGTACGCGAAAATTCTCAGCAGTCTTGGGTAAGATGATTGGCTACAGATTAGTTTTGAAATGACATTAGTTTCAATTTCAACTGCTAAAAGTCCGACCTTGACCTTTCGTTTCTCTAAACTTTTCTCATCTGTTGATAGTGGAAAATGATTATTTTTTGGCCAGTTAGTGGCATCTTGAAGCAAATATGATGGGCCACGAAACCAAATTGAGTGAATCAACTCATCTACATCACATCCTCTGGAGACTAAGTCTGCAGGATTTAGCTTTGATGGAACGTGTCTCCAAAGAACTTCGCTCGTCCATTCTTGGATCTCTGCAACTCTGTTTGCTACAAATGTTGCTAAAGTAGATGGGTGAGTTTTAATCCAATGAAGTGTAATTTCAGAGTCCGTCCAAAAATAAACATCCCCGATTTCGCAAGTAATCAACGGCTGAATTCGAGACCATAGTTTAGCCAATAAATGAGCGGCACACAGCTCTAATCTGGGTAATGATTTTGTGCTTAAAGGAGCAACCTTAGATTTGGCAGTTAACAATTCAGAATGAATCCCATTCGAATCATGAATTCGGACGTAGATGCAACAGCCGTACGCTCTCATTGACGCATCGGCGAAACCGTGAATATCGCATTTTATATTTGAATGAATATGAACATACCGCGGAATGGAAATAGAGTCCATCTGAGTCAGGTTGCTTTTAAATGCTTGCCAGCTAGAATCGAGATGCATAGGAATTGACTCATCCCAGTCAAGCTTCTGAAGCCAAAGTTCTTGCAATAAAATTTTTGCCTTAGTCACTATTGGGCATACTAGTCCGAGGGGATCGAAGAGTCGAGCTGATACTGGTAGTATGTTTCTTTTTGTTGCTCGCAAGTCATGAAACTTTTCGTCTACATGGAACTTAAGCGTATCATTCTGGGGAATCCAGTGTATACCTAGCGCCTTTGTGGAATCAGTATTATTAACATTTAGAAAGAAGTCTGACGAGTCATACGTTTTATGGTTTGAAAACCATTTCGCTAATTTAAGTCCAGCCGCATCAAGAATTTCAGTACATTGGGTACGAATTGTTTCCAGTTCCTTCAGACTGTCAGCTCCAGTCAATAGGTCATCGACATAGAAGTCATGTCGGATAACCCTTGCTCCAACTGAATGAGAATTCTTGTACAGGTCACTTAAGTAGTTTAGGCAACGTGTTGCCAAGAAAGGAGCAGGTGAAGTACCATATGTCACTGTGTTCAGTTTATAAACGCTAATCTGATCCGTAGGTTTTTCCCTCCAGAGAATAAGCTGAAAATTGCGATCTGCCTCGTCAACTTCGATTTGACGGTACATTTTTGTAATGTCAGCAGTCATCGCGTATTTGTGCATACGAAAGCGAAGTAGGATTGAATACAATTCTTCTTGTACCGTTGGACCAACCATTAGAATGTCGTTCAACGACACTTGTGAAGATGTTCGGCATGAAGCATCGAACACGACGTGAAGTTTTGTCGAGGTACTCTGAGGTCGCAACACACACTGATGCGGTATATAGTAATGAGGTGTCGAAGAAAAGTTGTCAGTAGTTAATGTCATGTGACCTAAGTCACGATACTCTGCCATAAACTCCATATACAGCTTCTGAAGCATACAGTCTTTCGACAACCTGCGTTCCAGTGAGAGAAAACGATTTTTTGCTGTTTCATATGACTGACCTAGAAGGTTGGGGTTGGACTTGAAAGGAAGCTGCACCTTAAGCCTCCCTGAAGGTAAGCGTAAAATTGTGTTGAGAAACTTGGTCTCACAGTGTTGTTGTTCTATTGTGTATTTTTTGACAGTGAGCTCCTTGGGAATTTCTTCTAATTCCCAGAATTTTTTCACAAGAGAGTTTAAGCAGAAATCACCTGTTGACTTTGCTTCTTGAAGGCGTATTAAATTGCATATCTTAGATACATTACTTGGGACATCTTTATATTTTCCTGATACAATCCATCCAAGTAAAGTTTTTTGGAGAATTGGAACATTAGTACCTTGTTTTATTTGTCCAATCGACAACAGTTCGAAAAAGCTTTCGGCACCAAGTAGAAGATCTATCTTTTGCGGTTTGTGAAAGTGCGGATCAGCAAGTGAAAGATTGGAAGGAACATTCCAATTACTCATTGACACAAATTTGTCGGGTTGGTAAGTGGAGATTGAAGGCATTACCCAAAAATCAGTAGAAAACTCATAAGAGTTAATACGTGATCTCACAGTGGCATGTAATTTTTGCCGTACTGTGGAGTTTGTTTCACCAATGCCAATTAGGTTTAGAGTTTTCGCTTCTTTTTTTAGTTGCAGTCGTTGTGCAAGTTCCTCGGTTATAAGGTTGACTTGAGAACCGGAATCGAGCAGTGCTCTGGCCAGCTGATACTCTCCAGATTTTCCTTGAATGGTTATGACTGCAGTGGCTAGAATAATTTGATCGTCATTCGATGAGCTATGATTCACAGAGGCACGAGAAATAATAGGTTGTTCTGGATTATAAGATAAACCTGTTTGAGGAGTGTTAGTAGAATATTGGTGTAAAAGAGTATGGTGCGACCGATTACACACTCTGCAGCGTGACGCCTTGCATCTAGATACCGTGTGCCCTTTCTTGAGACAATTTATGCATGCCGAAGATGATTTAATGAAATTGAACCGTTCAGTAACTGAGAGGGCAGCAAAGGCGGAGCATGAATTTATTACATGTTCCTTCGCATTACAGAACAAACATCTACTTTCCTCTTGCGAACTATTTTTCTTGCACATAAGTGACGATTTTACATTCTTACCTTGCCAGTTGTCTTGTTTTGGCCTGTTCGATCGAGACCTTGACGTAGAAGCTTCGTCAGCAGAAATGTGTTGGTATCGCTTATTTAACGCAGTCTCGCAATCAGACCAGAGCGGCAGCTTATTGTAATCTAATTGCTCCTCCCATTTAGATTTCGTGGCGGCATCGACTCTTGACATGACTAAATGAATAAGAATCGCATTTGAAATGTTCTTATCATCTCCTATTGACAATAGGGACTCATATATGGCAGAAACAGTATCTATGATATTGCGTAATGCAGAAGCAGATGGCTTGTTCATTTCTGGCAGTTCAAAAAGCTGCGAGATACTATCGATAAAGATTAGACAAGTGTTATCGTAAACTCTTTTTAAACTAGCTAATGCCTTTGAGTAATTAGTTTTCAGTGAGTTGAAATGCCTTAACTGTACCAAGAGCTTCGTCAGACAAACACGAAATGAGATGATTGAATTTTTCAATATCACTTAGCGACTGATCATTGTGCACTAAGCTTTCAAAAAGGCTTATGAAGTTTTTGTACTCAGAATGTTTCCCACTAAATTTAGGTAAACGCATACTTGGCAGCCTGGAACGATGATTGCTGCATTCATGCGAAGTATCAGGGATACTAGACTTGCGGTTTTTACCTAACGCCTGTAGAAACAATGATTTCGAAGCAACGCAGATTTCTTCTAGATCTGGCCGAAATACATCAAACTCGTTGATACACTCTATTTTTTGTTGGCAAGTCATGGCCTGTTTAATGTATGAATTGAGAATGTCCAACCTACATTCCAGTTCTACAGGGTTTAAATCAACAGTTTTTTCAGAAATTACTTTTTTAATACGCAAGATACTGGCCACTACAGTTTCTCGCTGCTGGAGTAGTTTATCCAATTCTTCATTTTTTTGTGGGGATGATGCTCGCTTTTTGGTTGACATAGTGAACACAATTTACTAAATTTTTTAAGAGAGAAGGCAATGCAGCGCAAAGAACGATAAGAGTATTTGAATACTGTTGAGCGACGGTTGTAAGTAAATTCCAACAAAGTAAACGCGAGAAATTAGCGAAACGAAAGATGCACTCACTTTGTTTATAGAATAATAAAAAACGATAAATAATCAATATTGTGATTATGGGTAAATTCCAACAAAGTGGTTGCAAGTAACTGGCGAAAACGAAAACGAAAAATGCATTCACTTTGTATATAATTTGCCCCTGCAAATTACTCAATTATTTGTATTAAATAATTGGATTTACCGAACGTATTTGTTAATGAAGCTCAACCTCAGCTTCGTAAATTTGTTTCACGTTTATCAAATAATTTATTATAGAAATAGAAAAATATATGTGTTTTAAAAGTGCAAATAATTACCAGTGCAAAGTTATTTAAAATACTTTCTTGACTATTTTGTTTAGTCAGAGCATGACCTGGTACAACAATTTCATTATTTGCACTTTCTTACCTGGCAAACGGCAGTGGTGTTACAGTGGCACGCTATCCAGAAAAAAAAAACGAAAACCAACAGCAGCGGTGAATAGCAGCGACAATCTGCAGCAGCAGCGAACAGCAATGAAGAACAGTATAACAGCAGCGATATATAGTAGCAGCGAACTGCGATGAAGAGCAATAGCAGTTAATGACAGCAGCGAACTGCGATGAAGAGCTGAAGCAATGAATGACAGCAGCGATGTATAGTAGCAGCGAACTGCGATGAAGAGCTGAAGCAGTGAATGGCAGCAGCGATATGCAGTAGCAGCGAACAGCGACGAAGAGCAATAGCAGTTAATGACAGCAGCGATCTGCTGGCAGCGAACAGCAATGAAGAACAGTATAACAGCAGTCTGCACGTGTTTCCTTTTACAATAGCGGTTTTTTCACTAGCTGATGCTGGTATTTTACAAATCCAGTTACTGCTTGCGGAATTTTCCTTTTACTCAATTTTACTGATATTCACTTCACAACCACTTCACACGCGGCAAATAAACCATAAAGAACGAATCAATATTACGATGCTACCAGTTGCAGCTCTAGAATATATTCACGAAATTTAGTTTAAAAAATTTTTTTTTTTTTTTATTAGCGGTTTTTGTCTGGTGCTGATACTTCACCACACCGACATTCACCGAACAATGATCACTAAATTTCACTTTTCGTAATTTTTTAAATTATTTATTATTTAATTTCAAGTCCCTGCTCGGGCGCCAATGAAAAATACAAGAGTTTTTGTATTTTTTGAAGTTATAATAAAAAAAAACTAAAATTATATTTTTTATAATTTGTATGAGTTTGTATTTATTGAAATTAATTCACTTAAAAGATTAATTTATTAATTTAATTTATTAATTAATTATTAATTAATTTATTTAAAAGATTGAAATTTAAAAGAAATTTTAAAGAAAAAATATCAAAGAACAAAACGCGTGCTGTTCACTTGGGACTTGAAATGCAAGAGAGAGAATCAAAAAACCCAGTTCAGTCTGGAAGCTAAAGAACTGTATAAAATTAAAGTTGTTGTTTTTTTTAAGATTACCGTATGTAATGTGCAAGGTTGACGAAAGTCAACATTGGGTTGCATATTGACAATAAAAATGAGCAGCACGCGTTTTATTTTAACTACTTTAAACAAAAAATGCAATATAAAAATGAAAACATTCAACAGTTACTTTAAATTATTCGGAACACTTGAGTGTTTTGTGTTATGTGTGATCTTGTACCCATATCACATTACAATTTGATGAAAACCTGACTCTAAGTCTATTGTAGAAAAGTATTTGGCTTTCCCGAGATTTGATAAGATTATACTGGTATCAGGGATTGGATACCTGTCAGGAATGGTTTGATCATTCAATTTTTTAAAGTCAATAACTAGTCTATGTTTTGGGGTACCATCAGGATTTTGTCCTTTTTTGGATACAACCCATATTGGAGAATTATATGGACTATTACTAGCTTGAATAATGTTGGATTCCAACATTCTTGAAATCTCTTCATTCACAAATGAATTGACAGAGAATGGGTAAGGGTACTGCTTGCTCCAGATAGGAGAATCAGATTCAGTTCTGATTTCAGCCCTTATATCGGTTCTGAATGGTAATTCCATATTTGTTTTAGAATGAAGTTTATTTATTTTATTTTTTAAGGTGGCTTCAAGGCTAACCTTTTTTCGTATTTCCCCTAAATAGCTCTCATTTTCATTGTACGTGATATTATCTTTTATCCGTACATTTAAAGATCCTAATGTAGAAGTTTCCATTAAGGCATCTTGAGAATATAATTCAGAAATATCGTTTTCTGAACTCTCTTTAATATTATTTATTAATGGTGGGTGAACATGTTCCCCATTTATATTTTTATTTAAATTTTCATTTTTGCTGGTATAACCGTCGGCTGGCTTTTCAGGATTTATTTTTCCCGAAATATTATTTAATTTATTTGATTTTTTATTTTTACCGGTATTATCTTCGGCTGGCTTTTCAAAATTATTCTTTCCCGAAATATTATTTAATTTATTTGATTTTTTATTTTTGCCGGTATTATCTTCGGGTGGCTTTCCAGGATTATTCTTTCCCGCTGTGGCACAAGCTGTGCCACCTGTATCTATTAAAATTTGGAGGTTTCTGTCTATTCCTTTGTCCCTCCTGTAAATGAAAGGGAGTCTGATGTTGGACCTAAAAAATGGTTCTCATTAATATTATTGACTCTCTTCTCCTTTATATTGTGACGACTAAATTTTTTTGAATAAATTTTAGTCTTGCCACAATACGCACTTCACACATATTTAAAAATGATGACGTCAAAGTTACCTATAATGAAATAAAATTTGATGTTGTGTAAGCTAACATATCAAAAGAATGCTATACATACCTTGAAATACCCTTGTGAATATTTATTTTAATTAATATAATTCGAACAATATTAATTAAAATAAATTTAAATTACTTTTCGCGAACCGCATGAAACACATTGTATTAAAAGGCAAAAAAAACAAAGCATGATCAAAACAAAAATAGAAAAAATGAGAAATGTCATTTTTTAATTTGTTTTGTGCATTTCGGTTGATCGTAAAAATGTTGCAGCGGATAATAAAAGGGAAAAAAGCTGTGAGTGCAGTTTAAAGCTTTCAGAAGCCTGAAAAGAAACCAACAGAATACCTGATGAGGGGAAATGTTGAGGGCATTGACCGAACAACGGCTAGCAAAAAAGTCCGCTCGACGCAGTTAGAAAAAAGGAGAATAAAAGGCGCAAGCGGAGGAGTTTCTGTCTCTTGGCTCGTGGTTATGTTGAACGCAACGCATCGTACCGGTGGTGTTAATTACTTAGTTTTTTTTTTTAAATAAATAAAAAAAAAAAAAGTTTTCTTTGCATTTTTTATATAACAATTAAAACTACTTTAATATTAATTTAACCAGTGGAAATAAAATTCTTAAAATTGTGTAATTTTCTTTTTATAATATATAAAGAAACAAAAAAAAAATTGAAATAGTTTTGTCGACACGGCGCGAAACGGGATAATAGTGTTAATAGCCACAGTATAAAAGAAATAATTGACGGCTTTAACAGTGGTCAATTAAAAGATTTTGTACTCGTGCTCGTTCGAACGTATAAACGTGTTGACACCACAAGCAAAAGACGTGGCGCGGCTTGGGTGTCTCTTTGTCTCCGATACGTGGCAAAGCTTAAATTGATTGGTGTTTCCTGATAATCATCGCTGGACGTTGTAAGCAGCCCTGATGTACCAGAGAGGGTAAGACTTATATATGTATAAAATACAGTGCAGATTTTCGCGTAAGTAACTTCAATGTATAAGCGCGAATTTATAAGTTATTTTATTTAAATCGGACGAATTGCTTAAAAATTAACAAATTCCAAATTGTATAATTGTATAATTTAAATGGAAATGAGAAAAGTAACAACAAGGCAATCACAATCGTAACGGCTTCAAGTTAAGCGCATAGGAGCATAAACTTTCTAAACACAACAAGCTCATGAATTATTAGTTCTTATGAAATAGAATCTATGAAAAAAAAATGTATCTTTGTAAAAATTGAAATTAAACAACTGAAAACAAGATATTTGTGAAAAAAATGTATTCTGTTATATGCAAACATAATCGTAATTAATTATAAAGTGTAACATTAAAAATTTAATTACTTAATCCACATTTAAGGAATGTAAAAATATTACATAAAATTCTAAGTGAAATACCAAAGTAATCTTCACACGACTACGCTTAATATAAATTCTTCTTCCCTTATATTTTTATTTAAAAACATTTTATGAGTTTTTTTATAAATTTTGTTGTATTTAAGTGAACACAAAAATGCATTTATAAAACGTTAAACTTAAAATATGATTAATTAATATTATTTTTTTTAAAAAATTGAAATCAGTTAAATAGTATTTGCTTATTATTATCTACGAGTAATTGTAAAGATATTATTTGATAAATTGTTTTTTTTTATTTAAAATACATTTATGGTTATACATATATTACAAATTGTTCAATAAAATTGAAATCAGTTAAATATTATTTACTTATTATTATCTACGAGTAATTGTAAAGATATTATTTGATAAATTGTTTTTTTATTTTAAAATACATTTATTGTTATACATATATTACAAATTGTTCAATAAAGAAAAAAACTTGAATTCTAAAATAATTACTTTGTTGTACGGCATCTTACTTCAACGGTAGAAACGACAGTAGTTGAACGCTGGGTCCCCGCGAATAGAAATTTTCTTGTAAGACCTTGGACTAGGCTGAGAACTACCCCGGCTAGGAAAAATTAGGTCCATTACAATATGGTTTACTCGCTGGGCCTTTGCCTGCCGTTGATTGCTGTTTTCGCTACTTTCACGACGATGTTTTAAATTATTGAAGGGTCGTTGCATCCTTCCATGATTTTGTGGTGATCCATTTGGATTCCAAAAATTGTTGTTGTTTCCTCGAAACTGTGGTATATGTCTGTTTTGAGGATGTGACCTTTGTTGTATGGATGTATCAACATCCATTGGTTCAGGCTTAGGAAAATTATTTTGCCTAGGTTTATTTACATTTGCGCGATTAAAGCGCAAGTTATTGGAGAAATTGTTCTGGTTAAAAGTTTTCCTCTGATCAGAGAATTGGAATGCGAATTTTGCACGCAAATTATTCGAGCTCTGCTTCCAGCTCCTGAGCTTTAGCTAGTGCATTGGGTAAATCAGTTCGTGACAGGGAAAATAATATGTCATTTAATGGAGCGTGTAGCCCAGTAATGTACACTCTTAAGGCATTCTGGCGATTTTTGTTATTTAATCCTCGTGTAATGGACGAGTCATTGCCGTGAGTCATTATTGTTATGTTGATTAAGAGGGTTAATTTTTTATTAACCAGATTATAACGGTCAAGGACTGTGGATGAGCTTTGTCTAAGGATACTCATCTCTTGTTCAATGACATGAATTGGACGCTTGTCAGCATAAGCAAAATCGAGTCTGCTTATAATGGCGTCATAATTAAGGACAGTTCCATGACTTGTTAGTAAATCGTTTCCTTGATGAACTATTTTATTCCTTAATATAGTTAGGGCAGCAAAATATTTTCGACTACCTCTAATGTAAAGGCTCATACAATTATGAGCTACTTCCCTCCAACTAATATAAGAATTTTGATTTCCAGTGAATTCTGGAATAGATTTTATTATGTCTAGACTTTCGTCACACGCTATTGTCTCGTCTATTGTTTGTGGTTCGTATTCCACTACGTTATTTGTACCTGTCAGTGCTTGAATTGACAGAGATCAATCTGCTGATTGTCTCTTGGGTTATTGTAGTTGAAGGCGTAGTGTTTGTGGCCATTTTAGAAAAGTTTTTCACTAAGTTATCCAGGATTTTTTACTATTAATGTATAAAAATGATATCAAATATCCAATGCTAACGAAAAAAAAATTTTACAGACCTTTCTTGTCTGAGAGAAAATTATTACAAGTTTCAATTATTACAACCCACAAATTTGTTTAAATATGTATGATATATATTTTTTAGTAAATATAAATATTCTTTCTTTAATGCACCCAGCGTAAACGCGGTTATAGTGCTCGAAAGAATTGGTTTTAAATTAAATTTATTTAATTTAGTTAAAATTTTCTTTAGGCTACTCTGGTCTTATTATTAGGATGCAAATAAAATTCAATTTATTTCATTTTTCACCAGACGTTTCGTTGGTTATTTTCCAACATCTTCAGGGGTATCTAAAATATTTTTTATTTAATAATTATGATTTTTATTTTTAATTTTTATAACACAATGTGAAAATATATATATAATATAATTTGTGATATTGTATACAAGTTAGAAGAAATTTAAGATGTTCTATTTGTTTTACTAATTGTTTCTTTTTCCTGCAATATGCTTTCATGTCTGTGCATGTGTCAATATTGTATTTGAACTTAATGTGGTTGAAAAAGTTCTTCATTGTTTAAATCTTAATTATTAAATATTAAAATATTTTTTTGGTTTGTTTGGTAAGCCTTCCAAATTTGTTTTATTAATAATGGAATTTTTAACCAGTACGTTTTATTGTTTTAGTTAAAATTTTCTTTAGGCTACTCTGGTCTTATTATTAGGATGCATTTTAGATACCCCTGAAGATGTTGAAAAATAACCAACGAAACGTCGGGTGAAAAATGAAACATGTAAGCTGCAGAAAGTCTGTCTATATATATCTTTGGTACGTTGGTAATACAGTAACTTATAGACAATTAGGAAATCTCTTTGGAGTGTCAGTTTCTACAGCATGGTCAACAGTAAAAACTGTTGCTACGTTTTTGATTTCCATAGGCCGAGATTATGTATCATGGCCACGAGGAGTCGCTGCATTAGATATAATAAATACATTTGAACGTAAACACAAAATACCAGGCATTATCGGAGCAATCGATTGTACACACATTCCCATTAAAAAACCACAAAACCATGGAGAAGATTACTTTAATCGCAAGCAACGTTATAGTATCGTTCTCCAAGCTGTTGTGGATGCCAATAAAAATTTTATTGAAGTTACTTGCGGAGAACCTGGATCTTTGCATGATTACAGAGTTTTGAGAAGGTCAAAGCTATATAGAATGGCACAATCAAGATACGAAGAAATATTTCCAAACTCAACATTTATTATTGGAGATTCTGCTTATCCTTCTACAAACTGGATTGTGTCACCTTACAAAAATTATGGGAATTTAACCGATAGTCAAAAAAAATTTAATGAAAAACACTCATCTGCTCGTATTGTAGTTGAGAACGCTTTTGGTTTACTAAAAACTCGTTTCCGAAGATTATTAAAATTTACGGAGCAGACAATTTTGGCTGCAATAACAAATATAGTTGTAAGCGTTTGTATTTTACATAATATTTGTATTATAAAGGATGATTTGTTTGAGAATGCTGAATCAAATAGTCAAAACAATGACGAACAGCAAGCTGATGAAGAGCATGAATTAGATCATGGTAATAATAGAAGGGAAAGACTTTTTAATTATTTGTTAAGAAAAGGTGTTATATAAGTTTATTAATTAATATATTTATTGTAATTTTTTAAATAGAAAATTTTGTTACATTTATAGAAACTAACTTAACTTAGTTCAATAAGTAATAATATTTTAATGTGTAAATATTTTGTAATTTATTTATTAATAGCATAAATTATATTTTATAAAATATTTACATATTTTGCGTAAGTTTTTCAAGTAACTTGAATTTATTTTCTTCCAATTTCAATTTTCTTTCCTCTAATTTCAATTCATTATCCCATTTCTTAATTATTTTTTGCTTCAGTTCATTCATAGTTTCTTTAAAAAATTTTAATTTCTCTTCCTCTATTCTTTTCTTAACAAATAATTTGTTATCATAATATTCTAGACGCACAGATTTTCTTTTGCGGTTAAATTTTGAAGGTTGTGGCAATTCCAGCATTTGCAATTCCTGCGTTGATGATTGTTGCGTCGGCGATTCCTGCGTTGGAGATTCCTGCGTTGGCGATTCTTCCGTTGGTGATTCTTGCGTTGGCGATAGCTCAGCGTGCGTTTGCACAATGTTTATTTCCAACTCTTCCAGCACCTCTATGTCTTCAACATAGCTGTCAAACCCTAACGTCGCAGTGTGATTATTTGAAATAATTGGTTTATCACCAAATATTTCGTTCATCAACTCCATGTAGGGTGGTAAGCATGGCGATGCACCAGTCCGTCTGTTGTTATCTTTGGCTGCTTTAAATGCACTTAGAAGTGTGCGCATTTTTCTTTCTAAGCAGACTGGAGTAAAGTCATCCTAAAATAAATATTTTTTTTAATATAATTTAATTTATTTTTTTATTCAAATGATTGCAGAAGTTATGCGATACTTACTGCAATTCCATGTGCTATCATGTCCTCAAGTACATGTTGATATCCAAGTCTTTTTTTCTGGTTTCCATAAACTCTTCCTTTCGTGCCAAGTAGCACTCTAGAAAACACTTCGTTTCCTTTGTGGTCCATAGTTTACGTGTATTTCAAAAAATTTTTTAGAAAAACTTCAAAAATTATGTTTGTTTAATTAATTTTACGTATGTAAATTACAAATTAAATGAAATAAAATAAATGTTACTTGGTAATAACTAACATAATAAAAAATTCAATGTGCTTAATACTTACGATTTCTCCATTCTTATTATTTCTTCGTTACTTTTCAAGATTTTTCAAATTTTTGAATTCTGTTTGAATTTTTATTTCCTCAATTTTTGACATTTGATTGCACTATTCGTTGGAATTTTCAATGAAGGTTCACAATAGTTCGCTTATTGCGTTGGTAACATTTTTTTTTTTACTGGCCGATGTGGTTGGCCAGCATAACTATGCTGGCCGATGTAGAGAAAATAGTGTTGTTGTTTTGCGTACATTGCGGCCAGTATAGGCCTGCATAGGCCAACAACTTGCTGTTTTTTGCCGTACTTGCGAGCCACCGAATACGCCTAATATTAATACACATGTTGTTCTTCTTGTGATTACTTTTATTGTTGTTGCTCCAAAGGTTGCTGCAATTTTTTGTAGTTTGTGTTCAGCATTTATTAAGAATTTCAACGTTTTTTCGTTTTGTTGTTTGTTTTATTAGATTTTGATGAATTATTAAAAATTTTTAATAGATGTTTTATTTAAACAAGTAGAGTATATATAACAAAATTATACATAAATATTGTTGTTGTCCTATATTGCCAAATAATACACACATGGAGTTCGGTTTACGGTCACTTTATTTAACTTTTATTATATTCTCTAGAGCCTAACTGCTGTCGCATACACATTATACATTTCTGTGATAGCTTTTCAGTTTGCAAGAATTTTAAATATCAATTAGTTTGAATAATTTAATCTAGTATTTAAGTTAACTAAATTTTTCTAAAAGCGATTATTTATTAAAACTAGACACAGTTTTTTTTCTAAATTTGATTTTTGTTTAATAAAATTTGTTTTATCATTTCAATTTACTTGTGTCTCGATTTTAGTTACTGATTAAAACGTTTTTGTTTTCTGGCCCACACATATTATAATTTAATTTTAACAAAATTGCAGTAAATGCTTATATTTTAACACCACAAAATAGTACAAAATTATATCAGCAAACAAGTTCCAATTAATAAAAAAATATGTAATGAGTTTAAATATATTTTATCATAAACGCAAAGCCTTTACCTGCTGGAACTTCTGCAATATTCGCTACTTTCTCATTTTCAGAGCTTTTATTTAGTAGCCTTTTGTACACATAATAGTCTTTCTTGATGTGACCTTTTTTTCCACATTTTATCATCATTTTAGAACGATTTTTAAAGGCTTTAAATTTGTTTCTGTTTTTAAAATAACTTGTATTTATTTTATTTTTATAACTTTCATTTTTGCACACCGCTTGTAAAATTTTTGTACTCTTTAGATTCACTTTTTAATTTTATCTCGTGATTAAAAAACCGATTTTTTACAAATGCTAGCGTTAAATTATCTTCGGATAATGTCTCAATGGCAGTTATAATTCCATCATAAGATGATGGCAGTGTTAAAAGTAAAAGAGACACTTTGTCCATTTCGTTAGCTCCCGAAGCTAATAACTCACTTATTAAATCATCAAATACCTTAAAATGGTTTACTAACGGGAAATCCCCTTTTAATTTTAAAGACAATAGTCTTTTTCGCACTGCTAATTGCGATGCTAAGCTTTTTCGTTCGTATATTGCATCTAGGTTTTTAAAAATTTGTTTTGCAGTATATTCAGTACTTGCAAAACTTAGAAACGAGTCACTTAAATATTCGATTATGACACTTTTAGCACTTCTTTCGGTTTTATGCCATTCTTCGGTAATTGTTTCTGGAATTTTACCATCGATTACTTTTAAGGCATCATTTTCAGCCAATAGTGCTCTAATTCTGAATTTCCATATAGAGTATTTTTCACCATCAAATGGTTTAATGTTTCTTTTTATTTTTTCCATATTCACGTCACTTCAAGCTGCAAAATGATATTAAACTCCAAAAATATTATGCACTTCAATTTGATTGTCTGCTCTTTCTAAAACAAGCAAATTCTAAGAACAGACAATAACAACAATGCATACGAGACATGGTGCCTGTCTGCCTATTGCAATTAGTGATTTCTTTAAATACGAATTTACGTGATCTATGTATTTTGTTATTGGGGTAAAACCACACAAACAAAATACAGTTCTATTTAATAACTGTATATCCAACAGACTCTTTTAAAATGGACCGTTTATGCTCAACCTTTGCTAATGACTGTTTTAAAATGGACCGTTTATGCTCAACCTTTGCTAACGACTGATTTCTTCAAAGATTTTTCTTTGATGTCTGAAGTCGTTCATGGAAGTTTTTGGATTGGATTTGACCAATCAAATTATAGCTTCTAAAAAAAAAACTATTTTTCTTAGATATTTCTTTTCTTTTTGTTTTAGATTCTATGCTAAATTTTCTTGCTTGTTCAATTGATAACCTAAGCCATACTTTTAATTCATTTGCATAATCGTCTGTTTATTTTCTATGTTTTCATTAGGTAATGCTGGTCGTTTACCAAATACTAGTTTATGTGGTGTATAACCTGTGTCGACATAGGGAGCAGTATTATATGCGAATGTATAATGCGGTACCCATTTGTCCCAATTATCATCTATGGTTCCTTTCTATGGTACCTACTGTTTCGTAGTGGTATGGGGTTGAAAAGATTTGTTTTATCCCCATAATTTCTGTAACTTTGGCTAACAATTCATTTAGGAACTCTGTACCTCTATCTGATTTTAATATTTTGAAAGAACCGGATTTTAATATCAGTTGTTCTACTAGTGTTTTCGCTATTGTTGTGGCAACTTTGCTAACTATCGGGTGTGCAATAATGAATTAGCTTAATTCACACTGCATCGTTAAGATGTACCTGTATCCATTAGATGGTCTTAAAGGTCCAACGGTGTCAATTTCCACAGTTTCGAAAGTTGTATTTGGGGTTGACATTATTTGAAGTTCTTCCCTGTTATGTCGTATTTGTTTGTTGCGTTGACATTTTTCGCAAGTGTTGATATATTTGTGGACCATTTGTTTCATCTTTTTCCAACTGTATTTTTGTTTTAGTTTGGTAAATGTTTTACGTACTCCTAGATGTCCGCTGAGAGCATTGTTATGATGTTCTTCGATTAATTTAAATCTTGTTGTTATGTCCG
>NC_051846.1:154974035-154984528 GCF_002237135.1 Teleopsis dalmanni | reverse complement strand
TATTTTTTTTTTGTGAAAACATGTCATTAAAAAGATTAAAAATATTAATAACCTTGAACTAACTAAAATATGGACATAATCAAGTTCCTAAAATAAATAATAAATATATTTTGATTGTTTATTTGTGAAAAATAATAATATTTTATAAATTTGTTTTTCAAATTCAAATTATTGTTTCGTTATATTGTTTTAATATGAAATTATATATTTTTACATATAACGTTTATAAAAATAAATAAAGCAAATAAACTAGTAAATAGCTTTTTATTAAACAGTTGAGCTCGTGAGCTCTTTGCTCGTGAGACCTCATGAGCAGCTCTTCAATATGAGCAACTTGAAGGCTCACGCTGGTGAGCAGCTCTTTAATACGAGCCAATTATGGGCTCACGCTCATGAGCCCATTTTGGGCTCACGTAAGAATTGGCTCTTGCTCATGAGCCTGAGCTGCTCATGAGTGAGCAAATACGAACCCTGGTTCTAATACAAGATGTGTGAAAATGATGGCTACAAACTCGACTGCTACTATTGGTGGAGTCGCATTTCAATTTAGCATTATACCTAGTGCCACTCTTTGAGCAAAGTGGGGCTTGCGTCTGGAAAACCAAATAGCGGGAAATAATTATTATTTTTACGACATAGTTTACTATGACCACTCTGCTAAATATTTGTGGGACTTTGAATTATAAACCATATTAATGTTTAAATTGAAATATTAATAAAATTTACTTTTGGATTTTTAGAAACGTTTGTAAGCTATCACAGTAGCAAAATTAATGTAATCCAAACCTTTTTATTTTTATTAATGTGTTTTATTTTGTTAAAAAATTAATACATGTTTTAATTTTTTTAAGACATTAAATTAAATTTTATAAGAACTTCTTAAAAACACATTTGAATCAATTGCACCAAAATTCTTCTTCTTCTTATTTAATACTACAGTCCCGTAAGAATTTTAACCTTCTTCACAACCTGCCTCCAACTGCTTCGATCTTGTGCAGTTGTTTTTCAATTCAGAACTTTGAACTTTCTCCTCCTTTTTGTTTTTAATTCAGAACTCCGTACATGTTTTCCTTTCATCTCGGCCTGTCTCTATGCCTTGCTGTCATCGGATTTTTTTTTAATCCATTTATTTTATTACAATCTGTCAGGTACGAATGCCAATAAGTAATATATATTAACATGAATCGCAATAAAAGTTATTACGATCTAAAAAAGAAAGGACGTGTGGACTATATCCAGCGACATATCCATATATAATTAAAATAGAAGTGTGTGCCCTACATATACATATTTAAAACGTCTCTCGATGTTTTTCTTTTTAGCCTTGTAAAAGTGTTGAAGGAAGACATCAGGTGTGTAACCATCGGGTTTGGATGCATATATATGCGATGAGCAAATTTCTTTGTAATTCGAGATATTTCTTCCTTTTTTCTCGCAACACGTAGTTGTTTATGCAGCTGATCATATGTTACGTACCAAGGTGCATTTGTGATCATTCGTAGTGTTTTAGATTGAAAAGGCTGGATAATTGTCAAGTTTGAGTCTGCTGCAGTATCCCTTAATTGGGCTCCATATAGGTTTTAGTACAGTTTTGTATATAAGCAGCTTATTGTCTAGTGACAGTTTGGAATTTCGGTCATCGGATTAGCATTAAATATATTGGCTGGATTTCTTTCAGGTCTCAATCTTACAACGTGAGCTGCCCACTGCGTCCTTTGTACTTTGACAAATCTTACTATATTTTCATTTTTAAGCAGGTTATCACTTTTGTTGTTTGTTCATCTTCTGAATGTCTCGTCGTCCATTCAAGTAGGGCCATATACTTGGCAAACTAAATCGGCTTGATTTCATAAGGCTTTTGTATTTATACATTGTGACCGAAAAGTTTTCGGAAATTCTCATTTAAAATTCGCGCGCTGTATATTTTTCGATATTTTAAGTTTATGTAGTTTGGCAGCACTGTCCTTAATTACTATGCCAAAAATGAGCGCGATCTGTCAGACAGTTCGTTTACGACAGCTGTTGAAACCAGTTCACCTCAGTAGTGCGTTGCGAAAAAAACAATGGAAAAAAATATTGAACAAAGAGTTTGCATCAAATTTTGTGTTTCGAACGAAATTTCGTGTGCAGAATCGTTGCGAATGCTACAAAAGGCTTATGGGAAATCAGTTTTATCGAAAACTCAAGTTTATGAGTGGTACAAAGCCTTTCAGGACGGTCGTACGACCGTCGAAGACATGCCGCGTTCTGGACGACCTTCGGCCTCTACCACCGACGAAAACATTGAAAAGGCAAAGGAAATCGTGTTCCAAAATCCTCATGTGAGTGTTAGAGAGATAGCACGAGAGCTAGGCATCGGTCGTGAGAGCTATCCGCCGTAAACGGCCTCAATTGTGGAAGGATAATTCATGGATTTTTCATGACGATAATGCTCCCTCGCACCGAGCCAACATTATCAACGATTTTAAGGCCAAAAATTCAATAAATACCATCGAACAGCCACCGTATTCACCTGATCTTGCACCGTGTGACTTTTTCCTGTTTCCCAAACTCAAATTACCACTCAGAGGAACGCGTTTTGAATCCATATAAGACGTAAAACAGAATTCGCAGAGGGAACTCAAAGCCATACCGGAAAGCGCCTATAAAAAATGTTTTGATGATTGGAAGAAACGTTGGCATTTGTGTATCGCTTCTAATGGAGCATATTTTGAAGGAGATAAAATAAATATTGATGAAGATTAAGAATTTTGCGTTTTATTTAAAATTTCCGGAAACGTTTCGGTCACAATGTAGAAGAACCTATTTGCCGCTTGTATTCTGACATTTGTAGCCATTCTCGTATCGTTTACAATTTTAAAATTGTACTAATCAGTTGCTATGCTTCGTGCATTTGCATTATCTTTTTGCCTTGTTAACTTCAGATATTTTGTTTTAACTTCATTTTTTTTTAGACCAACGTTTTTAGTTTTTTTCATTCAATTGCATAAAGATGTTTGATAGTTTTCTTTCACTTCTTGCAATAATTGCAACATCGTCTGCGTACGCACCGATTTGGTAAGATATTGTTATAATATTTCAAGGGAGTGAACAGCATAGTGCAGTATTTTGAGAAGAAATATTGAAAGACTATCGCCTTGTTTAACAGCTAAGCTAATCGTGAAAGTTTCTGAGAGTCGTCCATTCAGGATAACTTTACCAGTTAAATTTTCAAGTATTATGGCAATTAAGCGAATAAATTTATGAGGGGCGTTCAGGATCTCAGATCTCTCTAGGCTATCAAAGGGTTGTTCGTAGTCTACGCGTGATGTTATGTTATGGAAAAATAAATCAAACACGTTTTGTTCAGATATTACATTAAAAGTAAAGAAAGAAAAAGTAAAAATTTTATTAAGTTTAGTACAGAAGTGGTAGTTTCTGAGAGTCGTCCATTCAGAATAACTTTACCAGTTGAGTTTTCAAGTATCATGGCAATCAAGCGAATAAGTTTATGAGAATCTCAGGATCTCAGATCATTCCAGGATCTCAGATCTCTCCAGGCTATCAAAGGGTTGTTTGCAGTCTAAGCGTGATGTTATCTTATGGAAAAATAAATCAAACAAGTTTTGTTCAGATATTACATTAAAAGTAAAGAAAGAAAAAGTAAAAACTTTATTAAGTAAGTTTAGTACAGAAGTGGAAAAAATATAATATGAAACAGTGATGCGATAGTCGATATTACTTCGTTGTTCCAACATGATCAATAGTTGATCTACCGGCTCTAAAGCCACATTAATATTCGCCGACTATGTCGCCTATCGTTTTTAGTAGTTTGTCTTTTAGGATAGTAGAGGAAATCTTATACCCAACATCTAGCAACGAAATTGGTCTATAGTTCCCGCATTCGTGTTGATTACCTTTTTTTAATAGATTGGCCATATCAAACTGTTTTTCCATATTTCTGGCAATTGCACCTATTATGCCAGGAATACTCTGCTTTTCTTCAAGCTTTCTTATACTAGCTGTTGCAGTAGTTCTTCATGGTCGATTAATACATTTGTGACATATTTTAAAAGTGCTGTCAATTTCTTTCAACCAGACTTAATGTCGTTTTTTCACAACTCTGAAAGAAAAAATTATGGCTTATATTAAGTTAAAGCTTTTGATTTTTATATGAAAACAGTTTTAAGTGCTGTGTTTTTATTGTATGTGCGTTATGATTATCTCAAGAAGATGATCGTGGAAGATGAGGAATAGATGCGTGTATCTTATTAAATGTTTACATTAGCATTTCCTGTTATTGCGATTGTCTGTATCGAGTAGATTTTATTAAGGTTTTGCTTATATAAAATTGAAATGTTAATAGGAAGTATGCAAAATGCTGAAATAACATATGTCATTAAATATTTTAAGTGGATAATCTAAAGAGAATATTTTGTTCGTTATTGAGGAGTCCATGTCCAGCCACGAGTGAGGAGTCTTTTACAGAATTTAGCAGAAATTTTCTGTCCGCGTCCGGATTAGAGAGGAGTTCGTCCAAAAGGATTTAAGCTGTTCTGAATAATAATAAAAATATTATAAATAAAAGTAAATATAAAATAAATAAATATTTTAAATAAATATAAATAAAAATATGTAATATTATTATATATTATTCAGAAAAATCAGAGAGGTGTTTGCTTAACAGGGGTATCCGTTAGGAAAGATTTCACTGTATAAATTTTGAAAATAATGGACAAATCAAATATGAAGATTTTAGAACAATAGAACTCAAATGCTTATTACGTAAGATTGAAACCTTCATTTTTTGTTTTTTTGACAGGTCATAAAGGCACCTAATAAATAAAGGAATTATAATTTTTTGTGAATTGTACAAAATATGATTTAAAATATATACACACTTACCTTTAGCATATATATAAAATGAAAATGTTATAATTATCATTATTAGGTCGCAAGAGCAGTTGATTTTAGGAAGTAACTGAAACCAACTTTAAAAATAGATAAATTATCTTATCAAAATGTGAATCTGCAATTACGAGTATTAATTATTTAATATTAAATATATAAATACGTATAAATTCCAATTGGAATAGCCAAATGGTAATAATGTGTTTTGTTTATTTTGTGTTTAATTTAATTCATACACAAATTGTATTATATTATATCTATATTATATTAATGTAAAATTAAAAATTAAAAACGTAGATGTAATATTTAAAAAAATTTAATAAAAATTTGTAATTGTTTATATATATATATATATTGTGTAAATATACATATATATTTTATGAATTATATAATTTTTTTTTATTTTTGATTTCCATTAATATTACAACTGTCATACATATTTAGTAATACTTTTAATAAATGGATTTTGGAAGGAGTGATGATATTTTTAATAAATTTGATACAATTTCGATATATAAATAATTTTTTTTTTTCATCTTAACTTAATACTTAAGTAGGTTGGAATAATAACAATAACTGTTTTGCAGATTAGTAGTTTGTTATCAAGTCAGCAAATCTTCGATGTGCTTTCCTTTCAAGTCAGCTTTTGATCTAATGACATGCCCAGGTATTTGGCTTTCTTGCAGATTGGTACATCTGTTGGTGAAAACAATTTGGACAATTTTTTCATCGTTTATCTTAATCCCTCAAGTGTCAGACCATTGTGTCACTTCGTTCAGATGATTTTAAAGGTTTGCAATTGCTTTTGTGTTGTCATAGTTACAGTTACAGTTAGTTACATTTAGTATTTCTCCACTTCTTGGCTCAGGAATGGATGCAGTGTATAGAAGATACGGAATCAAGCCTAATACACACTGGTTTCTATTTTTATCATGTGGGATGTGTCGTTTTAATGTTGCACAAAGAAGTATCTATCTTTGAGGTAGCTCTTTAATAGTAAGTAAAATTCAGCAGGCAATATTCTTGATAGTTTGTAAAGCAATTCTTCGTCTAAAAACACACTCACAGTGATCTTAGAGTCTATATTCATTGCAATTTTGTTAGTCACCTGATGAATTTGCTGTATTGTAGAATGCTTTTTGCGACATCCAAATTGGTGACTTTGCAATAGGTTGTGTTCTTGTATTATTGGTTCAAGTTGGGTGAAAAGAATATTTTCAAAAAGTTTAGATAAGTAAGGCAATAAGCTGATCGGTAAATGTTGACTTTTGAAATATTTTTGTTTGGTTTAGGTATTGCTACAACCTTCGCTACTTTTGCTAGAGCAGGGAAAATCTTTTTGCTTATCATGCAGTTAAAGATGTTCTGATGTAAATGATAGCTATTAGTTATTTTAGAAGGAATTTATCAGATATCTGATCATAGCCTGGTGATTTGTTTTGGGTTGATGTTAACGGCGACGTTTTTTTTTATTTCGACAATTGTTATCTTATTAATCTTTTTAATTTCTCTTGGGTCAGGTTTTCAGGTAGTGCATGGTTTAAATCATTTTTAGGGTTCGTAAATGTGCTCTTAAAATACTCAGCTGGAACAGTTGCCTTTTCTTGATTTGGACACGTCCAAGAGTTGTCCTGTTTTTTAAGCGGTGGGCGATGGCACGATGCTACTCTTTGTCGCTTTCCATAATGAGTTATTTGTAATCTTTGTAGCACTCAATCTTGAGATAAAATTCGATACATTTCATCTTTCAGCTCTTCTGTTAATTTGTGTAACTTTGTGTTCGTTTGAGGAGCTCTGGTTACTTGTTAGTTTTTTTTCAACATTCTTTTTTGTTCTATAATATTTTATGCTTAATTTGATTCAGGAGAGGTATTACATTTTTGTTTTTAGTTATTGGTGTAGATAAAGATGCTGCAGATAATAGTAGTGTACTGAAATTGATTATTGCATTATTAATTTCCTCTTTTGTTATTAGTGGTACATTTATAACTAATTGTTCTTCTATCAGCTCACGATATGTATCCCAATACGTTTTGTGATTGTAAGTATTATTGTTCGTATTGTTTATATGAGGAGTTGTGCTGTAAACTAGTACTAACGGTAAGTGACAGCCCAGCGCTGGAATGTATGGAAAGGTTATTCACATTTATGCTTTTGATTATAAAAAAGTCAATTAGATCTAGTTGCTTACTTGGGTTACTTAGCTAGTAGGCTTGTTCACCAGAACTTATAAATTTTGCTTTATATTCATTCAATGCAGTGTGAAGATTTTTGCCCTTTGCGTTTGTTAATATAGTGATTCTCATTTCAAAATTTTTGGGTTGACTTTAACTAAGAATCTTTGACCAAGAGATTTAAGGAAATTTAAATACCTGTCTTTCGTATTTGAAACCTTTGGAGGACAATAAACAGCAGCAGATCATGTCAATCTTCAGTCGTTATTGGGTTCGCTTGTATTTGTCCTGTGCTATGATTTTCTGATTCTGAGGTGACTATGCAGTTTTTTATAAAGATGGCAGTTCCACCGTGTGATTTTCCATCGAGATGGTAATTTTAAAAGTTAAAATTGATTTTGTATATATATAAATGTATAGAAAAAAAATAATTTAAAAATGAATAAATGCCTTTTACTGCAAATTCTTTTCTTTATTACTAGATGAGTAAACTATTTTTTTTTTAATTTAATATGTAATAATCTCTACCGTTTATAGAGTCCTTTAGACGAACATAATCATAAATTATTTTTTTAATGACCCGTGTAAGTAAGTTCTGGTATGAGAAGTAGACCAAAAGTGTATGAAGTGATCTGGTCTATATCCCGAAACCACTCAGCAATTACATGCTATTTACTGCTTCTGCTAAGGTAGGTTTTAATAAAAATGGAGATAAATAACCAAATATTATAGTATTTGTTCTACTGTTACATGCTTATGTTACAACTGGAAGAACCCTAGTCGTGAACTGTCTGCCAGACTAGTTTTACTTGAAATCAAAAAAATACCCATTGCAACATAGAACCCCAACTCTGATTTTAATAAAAATTTCCAAAAACCTTCCCGGGAATATACCTACTGATTTCCCAAATTTTCACGGTGATTGGATGTATGGTTTTTGAATCCATTGAGTACAGACAGACAGAGAGATAGACAGACAGACAACATTCATTCTTATATATATAGATTCACTTTCGGGTATTCAAGAAATTCAAATTAATATAAGTTAATAAAATAAAAGACGAAAACGTACTTTTTTTCAGTAGCCAAAGCATATAAAGGACAGCTACGAACGCAAAACGGGAATTTTTCAGACAAACAAGCTGATGTCCCGTTTGATAGCAATGCCTGATTGCTATCACATGATTATACTGTTAATGAAATTAAGCGCAGAGCCGGATTCGAGAGGCAGCGGGTGTTAACTTATATTACTTACATATTTACTGGAGTCCTCTTTTCCTCGTTGACCATGGGGCCTCTACAACAGATCTAAATTTCATACTATTCGAGCACTATGACAAATTTCATTTCATTTCAGTGTCAGGTATGGATATGGAGCTTTCTGACGTTTAGACCTCTGAGGGTTCCAGCGTAGTGCTTGTTTCGCAATGTAATTTTCAGGTTTTCGAAGCGTGTGCCTGATCCAAGACCATTTACGGCGCTTAATCGCAACCGGCACCATTTGTTGATATTTCCGGTTCTAGAGAGCTTCATAACTTATAATCTGCGACCATCTACTCTAAAGTATTCTTAAGTATTAAGTGCGAGCTTTTTCAGATCTCGCATCCGTTAAAAAGTATCGATTTTACATTGAATTCAAAAATGCAAAGTTTGATTCTAACAGATATCGTATGTGGCTTGATTTCCAGATGTTGTTGAGAATGCCAAAGGAGGATTTGGCTTTATTAATTTGAATGGTAACGTGTTGGTTAGCTTCACTTTTACTAGTGATAACGCTTCTGAGATATGTAAAGTATTGCATATGTTGAATGCTTAATAGAACAATGAGTATAAGCATTGCTGTTAATACGTAACTGCTTCAGGTTCGATTCTAGATTAGCTAACTTGGGGCTAACTAAGCAAGCTGTATCCGCATACTCGAGATTCTCTAGATGTGCACACAGTGTCTACTGAATTCCGCGTCTGCTATTTAATGATCTTCACATAATTTTATCCAAGCATGACACACACCCATTTTACGTCTGTTGGTTCTATAGTAGTAGACCATTGTGCAATATGCGGCATTTTAAGTTATTGTACATTGCTCTTATTAAGTTGAAAAGTTAAAGTCGTAGGCCTCGGTCGAAAACCGTGTTCCATAAAAGTTTTCTATTGATGATATTAAAAGCACTTTTAAAATCAATAAATATGGCTTAATTAAAGCACGAAACTTGTCACAATGCTCAAATAAAATTCTACCATATGGCTTCTCCCGCATATTGTTTTCTGCTGCTACGGAACTAACAATGATACAATCAAATTGGAGATGGATTCTGTTTACGATATCCTTGCACCATCGTTAACCAAAATAAAATATTGGAAAACTGAATTTAAAAGTGGCAGTACGAGAGATTTTAATGAAGAGCGAGTACCCGGGTCTACAAAAAGAGGTCACAACTAAATGAAACATTGAAAAAGTTTTCGATATTGTTTTGAATGTTCCAAAAATTAAATTGCGTGAGATAACAGAGATGACAAACATATCACATTAACTTATATCGAATATTTTGCATAAAAACATAAAAAAATATAAGACAAGATGCGGACGATAATGGTAATGGCTGTCTGCTTGTTTAGTTAACTTTAGGGTATGCCATGATTGCAGTCACCTCATGAAATTGTTTTTGCTTTTAATGCAAAATAAAGTAAGCTGTCAGTGCTAAAATTTCATTCTGCATTGAAAGCAAAAACAATCGACGCTTGGTCATAACTGCAATCATTATATACCCAATAGTTGCTGATATTAGACCTTTTTTCGTAAGCATATCGCAAAAGAACAACATAAATTACGTGATGCAAAACACGTGATAAAATTTAAAGTTAAAATTTTGAGAATGAATAATAATTTTTTGTGTGATTAGTAAGAATATTTTTCTTTACATGATTCTGAATAAAATATGAATTTGGATGCCCTTTAACACTAAAATAATAAATAGAGAAATAATGTATTTGTTGCAAACTATGACGACACGAAATATGAATAATTGACGAAATCATTCGTTGACAGTTAACTGAAAATTTCGTAAGTACTTCAAAAGTCGTTCACAATAGACATATTTTCAGTCTTGCAGCAAAGAATATCTTTACAAGAACGGAAACTCCGCCCACTTCGTGAGAGTGCATTTGAAATTGTTTTTGAAAACTTATTTTTTATAACATTTCGGCACACGTATTAAATACATGTGATCTTACCACGATAACATCAAATTGCTCTCTTTTTGGGGTTGCAGTATAATAATTTGCTACTACTTGTTAATCATATGTTAACTTTTTAGTAATATAAAAAACTTATGCTTCCTTATTTGATTAATAATATTACATTACGTAAACAAAATATATATTGTAACAAGTAATATATGATAAATAAATTTATAAATTAATATATAATAA
>NC_051846.1:154962933-154973935 GCF_002237135.1 Teleopsis dalmanni | reverse complement strand
ATATATATATTTATAAAATACGTAACTGGTTAATGTGTCAGCTTAGTTATGTTTTCATTTTTTTTAATATGTTACTAAACATATATTAAAAATCACAATTTTTTTTAATAGACTGGTTGGTAAACAACGTGGAGCGAATGATGACTGGACTGTCTTTAAAAAACGGTGGTTCAATTTGTAGGAAATAGAAGGTAAAATGAATTTGTTTTGAATACAACAGATATATAATACTTTATTTTTTAGCGTCTCAAAAATCCACCGACAGGTAGAGACGGCAAAGACCCTTTAATTGCCAAATTCATGAATATTAATAATAATTAATAGTGAAAAAGTTAGTCCAGAACTTGATACTGCACCCATATCACATAATTCATCATGCGTTAATTCCCCGCGCACTTCGTCTTTATCCCAGCTTACTACGCCTTCATCCCAGCGTACTACGTCTTCATATCAGCGTACTACGCCTTCATCTCAACGTACTATGGCTTCATCCAGCAGAGGGCCAACAAAGCAACAATCCATTGCCTCGTCTTTAACGACAGACAAGGAGGTGCTGCTTTTCAGAACGGGCCCTTAGTAAATTTCGTCTTCGTCACAAGTCGGAATACCATTGTCCGACTCTGAGTAAGAAGACGTGTTTGCATGACGACTAATCGACGAATAAAGAAGTCATAAAGTGCAAAATTATTTAAATAATTTAATAATAAATAACTTAGTAAACTAATAAGTAAGAGTAAGTAAGAGTTTATTAATAATTTACGTCGATACCGCTACAAAGACTTATCTATAACCATAATTGTTAGTAAAACTTTTCTGATTTAACTATCTGCAACATTCTAATGATATTTTGTGACCGCGAGATGAACTGCTTAAATCAAATTGTCGCCAGCTAAGATTGAAAGTTCAACAAATAATAACACTTCATCGAATATCTATATATAATTACGCTAACATAAAAGTTTGTTACCCCGTTTTAACTGTGTTGCCGTTGACATATATGGATAAAATTTATACCGTTGGAAAGGTGAAGACGTGCAGAAGAGCACAACGTTATTTTTTCGCATGTACGTTAACGGAAACACAGGTAAAAATGCGTTGGCGTAAATTTAGCGACTACAACAACAAAATACATGTGTTTTTCAAAGTTTTTTTTTGTGACGAATTGTTAATTGTTTACGGTGGATTTGTGTGTGCGATTTTTTTCCACTTTTGGAAAAAAGTGGACTTTGTGTGTTTGGACTTTGTGTGTTTGGACTTTGTGGATTCTGTTACAATCAGATTTTTAAAGCTCATTAAATTTCAAATATTGTTTGTGAATAAAAAAAACGCATTGAAGTGGAAATATCCTTTGATATCAATCGTTTTATTTGCATTGTGTGATAGTTAAATTTTAATTGTGATAAATTTTAATTTTGATAAATTTTAATTGTGATATATTTTAATTGTGAAATGTGGATAGTTAAGGTTAATGAGTTTGAAATTTTTAGATTTATTTCAAGTGTATTGTGTGATAGTTAAATTTTAATTGTGATGAATTTTAATTGTGAATTGTGTGATAGTTAAGGTTAATTAATTGGTTGAATCGACATTAACAACACTTCAATTCGAGAGATATTCATTTTGTACAATGAAAGAACATTATGATAGAGTATGCAATGCACAAAAAGAGATTTGTATGGCAATTATCGTGAATCGTGATACAGATATACGAAGATATAATATTTACGACTATAGATGGTGAACCACCATTTGAGAGAAATATGATATCTTTTTTAAAAACAAATGGTGTAGTTAAGAATGTATTAGTATTAGATTCTGCTTTGGAACCATTGGCATATCCTTTACTATTCCCAAATGGAGATTTTGGTTGGCACGTTAATATATCGCATAACGTGCAACATAATTCTAATGGTAGGCAGATTCGAAATAAAGTTACAATGTTACAATTTGCATGCTTCAGATTTGCAATAAGGGATCAATTTAGCTTTTTGCATAAATCGCAAAAACTATTTTTGCAATACATTGTTGATATGTATGTGAGAATAGAAGTATGTCGACTACATTTTATAAGACAGAATCAAGTAAATTTGAGGGCAGATGTGTATAACAATATTAGTGATTATTTGCAAACGAATCAAGTAGGAGATGGTAGCTTAGGTCGTAAAGTGATTTTGCCTTCATCCTTCACTGGGTCTCCGAGAAACATGTATCAAAATTACTTAGATGCAATGTCAATTGTTCAGTACTTCGGCAAGCCATCGCTTTTTGTTACAATGACTTGCAATAAGAATTGGGCGGAAATTGTATATAATATTGATCCTAATGAATCATCTCATTTCAGGCCTGAAATAGTTGTGCGTGTATTTAAATCGAAGTTAAAAGAACTCATTTCTGACATTTGGAATAAATATATTTTTGGCAAAGTTGAGGCTCTTATATATACAATCGAATTTCAAAAAAGAGGTTTGCCTCATGCTCACATTTTGATAACTTTATGTGAAAATCACAAAATTGTCGGGTCGGCTGATATTGATAAAATAGTTTGTGCAGAGATACCGGATAAAAATTTGCAGCCAAAATTACATGAATTTGTTGTCAAACACATGATGCACGGTCCTTGCGGTGTTTTGAATCCAAGCTCTGTATGTATGCAAGATGGAAAATATTCAAAACAATTTCCAAAGGATTTTGTGCAATTAACGAAAGAATCAGTTAATGGTTATCCGTTGTATAGACGGCGCGATAATAATGTTTCCGTTGATGTTAGAGGAAAGTCTTTAGATAATCGTTATGTCGTTCCATACAACCCGTATTTGTTTGCAAAATATAATTGTCACATTAATGTCGAGGTGTGCACTTCCGTCAAAAGTATTAAGTACATATATAAATATGTATATAAGGGTTTTGATAGTGCAACTGTTTTAATTCAAAGTGAAAGCACAAACGAAAATGACTAACAAGTATAAGTTGAAGTAGATGACGTTAGAAATTTTTTGAATGGTCGATATGTGGGATCAACTGAGGCTATGTGGCGAATATATGAATTTCCTATGCATTTTCAGTCTCATATTATAATTCGTCTTGACATTCATTTGACACAAAGACAAAATATTATATTTCGCGAAGACCAAGAAAGACAAGCAGTAGAAAATCCTAAGCTTACGAAGCTATTAGCTTTCTTTCAATTGAATCAAAGTGATTCATCTGCTAATCAATATACGTATATAGAAATTTCATTGCATTATGTTTGGATTGATAGTAGAAAATCTTGGCAAAAAAGACAACGAGGAGGAGATAAAATTATTACTCGGATGTATATGGTGTTTCCCAAAGAAATTGAGCAATTCCATTTAAGATTACTTTTGTTGCATGTAAAAGGGCCAAAATCATATGAAGATGTGCGTACATTCAATGGAATTGTTTATAGGACATTTATCGAAGCATGTCATGCTAGGGTAATTGCGTCCAATTATAACGAGTGGAGAGTTTCTCTCAATGAAGCTAAGACATTTAACTCAGGAAAACAAATGCGTAATTTGTTTGCGATTAATTGTGCCTTCAATATTCCAGCAAATGCATTAGCGCTTTGGGTGGAATTTAGAGATCATTTAAGCGAAGATTTCGTTAGAGATGGTTGTAGTGTAGATGTTTCTTTTAATAGAGTATTATTGGAAATCGAGGATATTTTGTTAACACATAATGTTACATGTACGTCACTTGGTTTGCCTACACCTACAATAATGCCAGAATTTGCTGATCTCGATATTTTTGATCCTTTCGTAGAAGAATGTTTATTTAATGAGCTTTATGATTGCGCAAATAATGAACAGCGTGATACTATTGATAAAGTTATTCGTGAAGTTCAGTATTACCATACAGGATCAAATGTGTTTTGTTTGACATCCCATGCAGGTTGTGGGAAAACATTCACACAAACGGCTATAATTCGTAAATTAAATTCCCTTAATCTTCGCTGTATTTCGTGTGCATTTAGTGGTATTGCTGCGAGTCAAAGCAATGCATAATAACACAATAGATTGTGAAGTACTCACTGGAGTTGCTCGCGGAAAACGTGTTTTGATTCCACGCATACACTTGACGTATTCAGGGACTGCACTGCCATTTAATTTTCAAAGAACACAGTTTCCACAGTCATCAGCGCATTTGCTATGACAATTAACAAATCCCAAGGACAGACATTTGATAGAGTTGGAATATTGTTGAGGAGACCTGTTTTTTCGCATGGTCAACTTTACGTTGCAGCCAGTTGAGTTAGATCATTTGACGGACTTAAATTTTAAGTCAGTAATGAAGGTGGACAAGGTCATTTGGCTAATGATGAAAGGGTTTTTACAAAAAATATTGTTTACACTGAAGTTTTGAGAACTTCGTGATATAAAATATAGAATTATTATTATGCATTATTATCATTTTAGATTTCATTCAGTTTGAATGTTTTTCAATATTAAATTTTTTTCATTCGTTCATTTGCCAATTTCATTTCTTTGTTTCTTGCCTTCACTGCATACCGCGATTTGATTTCGTGATGGCAGAGTATAGGAATTTGTTTGATAATTAACACGGGAGCGAGATGTTGTGCAAAGTCGCATTGTCGAAATTATGCAATAAATTGACGCAATAAATTGCGTCAGAATTTCGAATTTCTTTAGAAGAAGGTGCTGTTCTACAAAATTGCTGATTCCTATACTGATAACTTTCCGATATCACCTGAAGAACAAATGTACGGAGCAGATGTTAAGATAATTTATTTGTTGAAAAGATTTCAAAATGGAGCATCAGTTCGAAATTTTATCGGTATTTCATTCAAACAATTCATCATATTTCATATTTTATACTAATTATTTTCTTTTTTCGCAGGTGCATATGTGGTCACATATGACGACAAATTTAAATTAAACGATTTGATTGGATTGATAATACAAGGAAGAATTAAGCCAAAACCAGAAACACAACAAATAATTTTGCACGAGATGAAATTATAAATTTTAATTTATTTTTTAAATTGTTTTCTACAACTTTCTTTAGATTTTGTTCATATTTTAATCAAATTCATCAATAAAATTTAAATACTATTAAAATAAATAAATTGTATTTTCTATTGGTCGAATTTCGACCACTGGCGACCCTAGTATTAATAATTTTATTACTTTTAACTATTTGCATACTATTGACACCATGGCTAAAAGTCGTCAAGCAAATAAGAAGGCTTTACAATCTAAGAAGATTAGAGCAATACGTCGACGTAAAATTACAAGACGTAACCGAAGAACCGTTAGAACGGCGCCGGTTGATTATCTCGTAAAAGGAGCCCGCACTCTGTTTGGATTACTTCCAGGACAGGCTGTTTTAAAGCCCATCTCGGATTTTATCTTTGGAAAAGCATCAGTTTCATTTTCAACCTATGCGGAACTATATCATGGATCTCCAAGTTAGCATCTTGGTCTGCAAGTTAGCATCTTGTTAATTCCTGCTAGCGTCATCGCCGACTCACTTTCTAATGTTACTATTAACGGAGGGAAAATTTGGTACACTAATTTTACCAAAGGCTGTGTGCATAATGTAAATGCCACGCTCATATCCACTTGTCCGGTTGGAAAGAAAAGTGATATGTGGGGAGTTTGTTTTCAACCTTTAGACGCGGTAAAAACAGATTATATGACGTACCGTGATATCTCTGAGTCTCCATTTTCTAAAATTGGACCCGTTACACGTCTATTAAGTCTGCAATTTACACCAATTCCTAGAACACCTACGTGTTATGGAATGATTGGATTGTCTGATAACTTGTAGCGTTTGAAGATTCACAAGACAGATCAGATTATACATCTGAAGATTTCGGATGTAATATTCAAGTTGGTGGTAGCGGATAACTCTGTTGCCGTATTGACGAAGTAAAGCAATATGACCGAGTTGTAACGTATAAGAATAATAATGTTATCATCACTGCTCAGTTTTTCGTTTAACAAGCGAAGTGTTCAGACGTATTTCAGCGCGTAATTCATTTGATTACTCCAAAATGAGTGACACCAGCGATGGTGAACGTCTTACGAGACAATTTAAAAATCTCGTTGATAAAGTCAAAATAAAACAAAACATTCTGAATTCGGATATGTTTCAAAAGTTCTGCTATAACTTGAGAAGTTTGCATATGGATCCTGAACTATGTATTCAACTCTTAAAAACTGACTGCCAGACAGAGTCTTTTAAAACATTACTTTGTATTCCTAAAGGAACTATAATCGAAATTAATGGAACAGGCAAAAATACTCTCAAATATATTTTTACATATAAAAAAATGTCAACTGTTACAATTGAAATTATTGTTTCAGAAAAAAATTTTGCTTTTGTACAATAAAACATACATAACTTCTCATAACATAGATCTAAATTCTAACGGAAAAGAAGTTGAAAGCGAAAACAAAACACAACAGCAGGTAGCAAACAGTCACTCCACTAACACTCATTTGTTAGAAGAGAAAGTTCAAAAGCTTATTGAAGAGATTCAAAAACTGAATGCCTTACTTTTTGAGCAAGTTGAAGAAAACAAAAAATTGAAGAAACAAATTATTGAAATGGAAACTAAAGCAAAACAAACAACTAAAAATCAGTTAAAGAGACGCAAAATAATTACTGCTTCAAACTCACAAAGTAAGAGAGAATTTGCTCACAAAGATAACATAAGCTCAGATGAAGAGACTGTTGATGAAATTTTGTGTGAAATGGAAGAAGAAACTCTCTTAAATAACTCGTTACAAATTACAACAACTGAAGTGTCAAACATCATAAAGAATCAAGAAAACAAACAAATAACTACAACAAAAATGAAACGTGATAAAAAAATACCACCGATAGTGGTATATGATAATGATCAGAAAAGAATGAATGAAAAAATAATCAACCAAAACATCTGCAAAAAAAATGAATATTATTTTGTTAGAGTTAACAAAAATAAATATAGAATATTCGTAAATACAATTCAGCAATATGATGCGTTATTATCATTACTTAAATTAAATGGTATTAAATACCACACTTACACACCTAATGAACGGAAAATTATCCATATTCTTTTTAAAAATGTTCCTATGTGCTACAACGAAAATGAAATAACTGAATTTTTGAAATATGATTATGGCCTTAATCCAATTCGGCTAACTAAATTTCAAACCAAATATATGATGGAAAATAATATAACTTCTTTGAGCCTAACACGGACAAGAAAAGAATATTCGAAGTCAAATCAATTGGTAACCAATACGGCGTTATTGCTGAAGAATTTAAAAGTAACGGTGTAAGCCAATGCCTCAGTTGTTGGCGTCTGGAACATACTAGCTCAAATTGCACATACAATCCTCGTTGTGTCAAATGCATATTTAATCATGAAATCGGAAAATGTCAACTAGATACAAACACGGCACTAAAAGCTAGTTGTGTAAATTGCAGAATGAATACGCACATGGCGAACTCTAAGGAATGTCCAGTATATAAACGAATCATTGAACGCAGAAACAAAAAATCTGAAAGAGTAAACACTAATGAATATAGAATTTCAACAAGCGCAAATGGATTAAACGGCCAACAAAGTTATGCACAAATAACTCGAATAAATCAAAACAATATCATGGCAAATTCCGAATTAAAACAGTTCATTAGCAACTTAATTATCCAAACTGTTAATAACGTAATAACCAAAATTGCACCACAGCTGATCCCGTTAAATATTACAAATGAATTTTAATAAAAATCTAAAATGTATTGAGCTGAATGTTAACTCACTTAAAAGCAAATATAAACAACATTGCCTTATGGAATTTCTAGATGAACACAAACCTGACGTTGTATTTCTAGTGGAAACTAAATTAAATAAAAATAAAAAATTAACAATCTCTAACTATAACATTATAAGAAATGATCGCGAAATTAATGATGGTGGAGGTACAGCCATATTATTAAATAAGAAATTTAAATATGAACTACATACCACAAATTTTAATTCGGTATGTTTTGAATATACATCAGTAAAATTACATCTAGAAAATCAAAGTCGCATTTTTTTGACATCGATATATAAACCTCCGGATAAGCATATAAACCTTAATGATCACAACTTACTTATAGATTCATTTAAAAAATCTCAGTTTATTATTGGCGGTGATCTTAACTGTATTCACTCTTTTTGGGGAAATACAAATAACAAACCAGAAGGCAATAAATTACATAAATGGTTGGTTGATAACATAGACAAATATAAAATAGTATCTCCACAATCAAATGAACCCACATGCATCAGATCTAACTCAGAATCATTCATTGATTTATTTTTAATCGAAGATGGGCTCAAAATAAATTTTGAATCGGCAACGCAAAAGCTTCAAACCTTGGACTTTGATTCAGATCACAGAGCAATAATTCTTGAAATTACTTTGACTAACAAAATAATTTACAATGATGTCTCAAAAATATACAACTGGAGCAAAGCTAAATTTAAAAATATTCAAAAACTAATAGATAAACGCTTAGATGAACTTTATTTGCCAATTTCTAATAATTTAGAAAATGACCAAATTGATAAAGCTGTTTACAAAATCAATGAAATTTTTGAACAAGCAATAAACCTACATGCACCAACAATTACAATAAATAATTCAACTTTAATTACATTATCTGAAAAATCACTAAAACTTCTTAAAACAAAAAAAACTGTAAGACGCCAATTATTTCGAAATAAAAACTCACCAAATTCAGACTACCTCAAAACACAGTTAAAACTTATATCTAATATGACGTTTAATTCAATAATCAACGATTACAATATTTACTGGGAAAATAAATTCAAAAATCTTAAACTTGATAACAATGTTTTTAAAAATTTTAAACAAATTTCAAACTATAAAAAACGATTAACTATGCCGAAAACACTCGTAGTAAACAACAGTAATGGATCAACTGTTTCATCAGATACAGACAAAGCTAACGCTTTTGCTAGTAATTTTGAAAAATCGCACTTAATCACAATAAATATGGGATATCCTGTTTTCGATGAAATGGTAAACCAATTTGTCAACAACAACTTTAGCAACGAATGTATCATAAATTTTGCAACAACAGATCAAAATGAAGCAGGAAACTTTCATACTTTCCCCGACTCCCCTTTCATCAAGGTATCGGATGTTACTTATGCAATTAAATCTAGAAATAACAAAAAATCATCAGGTAATGATAAGGTCTCAAATTTTCTATTAAAAAAAATAGCTAAAAGTGAAAAATTTTGTAAAACCATTACTTCTTTCTTTAATCATATTATAAATAACTGTTACATGCCTAAAGTTTGGAAAGAAGCAACATTGCTACCAATCCCTAAACCATTAAAAGATGAAAAAATTATCAGCAATTACAGACCAATCAGCAAAATTTCATCTTTAGCGAAAGTGTTTGAGAAAATAAAATATTTAAAAATAGAAAAAGAAGCTGAAGAATTAGAAATAAATCTAAATAATCAATTTGGATTTAGGCGTGGACGCACAACAACTCATGCACTTTTTAAAGTAGCGGATGAAATCGCTATAAATTTAAATAATAATACACCTACTCATCTTATTACCCTAGATTTTGAAAAAGCTTATGACACCTTATGGATAAACGGTTTTATATATAAATTACACTCAATGGGGTTCAAAGACATCACTTGCAAATTTCTTTTAAATTACTTAAGCAACAGAACATATAAAGTAGAAGTTAATAATACATTTTCGAATCTGTACATAGCAAAAGCTGGCACTCCTCAAGGGTCTGTATTGTCTTGTCTAATATTTATTCTATATGTTGCTGATTTCCCTATTCATCAAGGTTCACTTGACATTAAAGTTACACAGTTCGCTGATGATGTTTTAATTAGAACACACACACAAATTACCTCCCTTGCTCAAATTGAATTGAATGAGTATCTTGAAAAAATACTTAAATATACCAACAAATGGAAAATAAAGATAAATACAAATAAATCGGAAGAAATAGCGATAGTAGGAAATATATTCCAAACCAAACGTAGAGTACGGAAAAATTGCTTTAATATAGAATTAGTCTTTAACAATGAATTAATACCTAAAATCGCACACCTAAAATATTTAGGCGTTTATTTTACTAAAAACTTTAAATTTAACTTTCATTTGCAATATATCAAAGCAAAAATGCTTGCAGCATATTTTGTACTAAAAAATATCTTTTTTAACCGGAAAATAAATGAAAAGATAAAACTTTTAGCTTATAAACAAATCATAAAACCAATAGCCATGTACGCATGTCCCATTTGGTTACAAGTATCCAAAGCGCAAATAGAATTGATAAGTAAATTAGAAAGAAAAATTCTAAGATCATGTTCAGGATTGTTTCGTAGACCTAACAGTGTTAAATATTATCGAAATGAACATTTATATGAAAAATGTAAAATTAATCCTATTCAAAATGATTTTATCAAATTCGCTCTTAAGTTCATAGACAAAGTAAACAACGAAAATCAAATAACTATTCATTATAATGATAACGATATGATAAACATAGACTACTACAAAAGTAAGCCTCCATCTTATTTACACTATCTTTCGAAGAGGAATGAACTTTTTGTAAATGAAAAGACTACTTATTACGAAAGTCTACAAACGATACGAAATCATCGTATCGCTAATCAACAAATAAGTTTAAACTGAATGTAATATTTATTTTCTGTATAATTTCTTTATTTATTTTTTAGTTTTAGCTTAATTTTAGTCTTAGTCGTGTAAGGAAAATACAAAAGTTAAGTCAAACAAAACATACTTAATATAATTAAAACGAGAAATCGAAAACCTATCATATTTAAGTACTTTGACAAATCTGTTAAGGATGTAAAGTTAAGTGTTACTGTAAATACAAGTTTGTGTCTTTGTTCTTGTATATAAGAAATGTAAATCTATAAATAAAGGCTCACTTATTATTATTATTATTA
>NC_051846.1:154940382-154962833 GCF_002237135.1 Teleopsis dalmanni | reverse complement strand
TCACTTAGCACCAGCATGCCGAAGCGAGTAGACCTCAACCCCAGCGCTAAGTCCCCTTTTTAGAAGCCCATAGTGTTTTGATGCTAAGGCTAAATAAATCCGTAGAGTTTATTGAGTAGAATTTTATAACGCCTCTGATGTTCTGACGTCTTTGGCTAAAAACCCATTGAGTAGATTTTTATAACGTCTCTGATGTTCTGACGTCTTTGGCTAGAACGTATTAAGTAGATTTTTATAACGCCTCTGATGTTCTGACGTCTTTGGCTAAAACATATTGAGTATAATTTTATAACGCCTCCGATGTTCTGACGTCTTTGGCTAAAACGCATTGAGTAGATTTTTATAACGCCTCTGATGTTCTGACATCATTGGCCAGAAGTAGAGTCAAGCTTAGAATAAATTATTTTGGAAACTTTTTTAATAAATAAATATTGAAAAAAAAGAAATCAAACGGCTTTTAACTTTCCTCACATTGGTTTACCAGCTTCGAACTGATCAATAAACAAATTTATTGCGACGATCCGGACCGCAACTGAGTGATACCTCAGCAAAAATTAAACGACGAATCCGTGTCGTTACAATTGGCGCCCGAGCAGGGACACGAGTTCGAGAAATAAATCCAAAGGAAAGAAAACCAAGAGTAGTGATGTCGGTAGATTTAAAGGTGACCAGTGACCAAGAGTCTCGAAGACCTCCTACTTCCAGCAAGTCATGGTTATACAACCTACGAAAGGAGGAGCTCAAGAGCCTGTACAAGAGGCTCTGTACAAGAGCCTATCAACGAGGTGCAGATCGTAATCCCGCCTATTACGCAAACCATGGAGCAAGTTAAGAAGTGGGCCATCAAGTATGATGGTGGCAAGGATCCACTTATGTTTATAGAAAGGATCGAAGAGTTGGCCGACGTATATGGTATTAACGTAAATCTAATGCCACGGACCATGCCAGAGTTATTAAGAGACAAGGCGCTGATTTGGTATCATAACAACAACAGGCAATGGAAACTGTGGACTACATTTAAGGGCGATTTTCTGCAATTCTTTTTACCAGTGCGATACTTCGAAAAATTAGAGGATGAGATTCGTGCCCGCAAGCAAAAACAACGTGAGGGGTTGAAGGATTTTGTCATCGTCATGCAGGACCTAATGCGTCATGCCGGCCTCGACATGTGTCAACAACTGGACCGAATTTATCGGAACTCTGGTACGGATTACCAGATGTACATTAAGCGTCGCGACTTCGGAAGCCTGGATGAACTAGTTGCGCTAACCGAAGACTTCGAAATACTTCGTCTGGAACAAGAGAAATCCAACCATCACAAAGTTCACGAAGAACGTAACCACATTGTAAAGATCCAGACCGACAAAATAGTTAATCCCAACTTGGCCTGTCGTCGCTGTGGGCACTATGGGCATCTTGCCAATAGATGCGGAGGTCAACGAATGCTATTCTGCTGGGTATGTGGATTAAAGAACGTACGTACAGTGGACTGTTGCCGGAAGTATTCGGGAAACGGCAACCAGGAGCACTGCACCGCGGGGATAGTGACTCCTACAGACAAAAGCCCTGCACACATGCTCAACAACCACTCTGCCTCAAGGATGCCCAAGTAATACCCACCGTCCACTTAGATATAGATATGCTACTACAATAATTTAATAGTTAATTGATGCATGAAATTTAAATAATTTTTCTACTACCTCTTCTCAACCATATGTTGACTGCGAGTGTAACGCTGATATCATATACAGTTTTTTTTTTCTTTCCTTCTTCTTTTCTTAGCGAATTGTGTAAAGAATATTTTAAATTTACAAATCCGTAATTTCATAGTTCAGAAGATCTCCTAGTTAGGCAAGCTGTATGGAGAATGGGGTGAAACAGTTAAAACAGGAGCTAACCACAGTGAATAGTTTTATAGAAAAGATATTGGTGAGAGAGTGGGAGCAATTACGGGGGATAAATAAGAATAAAGAGTTTTTACAATTTACCAGGGAACCAAGGAGAGGCTGTTCCAAGTGGGGGATATGGTCTGGTTAAGAAACCAACAAAGGAAGAATAAATTCTCCTCTGTTTGGGAGGGACCATACCGAGTGATACGGGTTCGTGACCCAGTTAACGTACAGTTGTTAGTCAAGGGGAAAACAAATGGTTCCATAAGAATCTGGTAAAGGGTGTTCGAGGTACCGTTGCAGACCGTATATAGTAGGGTAATTAATATCTCTTCAGGCCGAAGTTTTCCTAGAAAAGGGGAGGGATGTTGTAAATTTGAGAAAACTTGAATTAAATTCATATTGATGTATTAATATATTATTAATACATTAATATTAATATATTGTATATTAATGCTATATTGCAAATCGCCCCTGGGGCTGGAAGTAACGGCTGTATGGCGTGATATTTACACGCCCTTTGTTTTGTTGCTAGTTGTTTACACCAAATTTGGGATAACATGTTTTGAATTTGGTGTAAAGGCATGCGGTTTTTTATTGAGAGAGTAGGGAGTAGAATTTATTTGGTGTTCAACGCGAGTAGATGCATTGAGTGTGAACTGGTTGGATAATAAAAAATTTTGGAAAAGTGAACGGTGAATAAAAATGTTTGAACAAGATTAAATTCTTAACAATAAAAAGATTGATTGCAATTTCGCGAATAAAGCACACATGCATTAACTTAAATATAAAACAATTTATGTACTGATTAATTAATTAAATTTTGATCAAATTATATATATATATATATATATAACATTATCTTATTTCCTATAAAAATTTATAAATCTTTAAATGACAATAATTGTAATGTAACAAAGAGAAAAGAACGACAAATAAAATATAAGTTTCACAACAATTGAAAAAAGGGATTTCTTGTTCATTTTCGGAAGACAACTATTGTGTAGCCGGTAGGAGACCGGATATAAAACATAACAATCATACGCTGGAAGCCACCATAGATACTGGTGCCGCACGAAGTTTCATCAGCCGGACACTTGCAGAAAATTTACGACTAAGAACTAGGGAATTTAGGACAGCTACTAGAGTTCGAATGGCCGACAATACAACGCGTGATCTTACTTGGGGTGGAAAGGTAACTTTAAGACTAGGAGATGACACCATTCAAATACAGCTACTGGTGTTAGATGGAAGCATGGATGATATAATTTTAGGGATGGACTTTTGCCAAGCAATTGGAACTACGATAACTATTGGAGGAGAGAGTGTTACCATAAGCGAACCAAAGGTACGAACACCTCAATCACAATCAACCACCCTCCGATTAACCAAAGGGGAAGAGACTGAGATAATCAACAAATTCTTAGCAGATGAATTGGAGGATTTTAGTAAAATGTCCGGCGTGTCAAACATCACTACCCATAAGATCGTGATGAAGGACGATCGCCCCATTAAATAAAGGTACTATCCCAAAAACCCGGCCATGCAGCAGATCATCAACAGCAAGGTTGACGAATTATTAAACAAAGGATGCATAGAACCCTCACGAAGTCCCTACAGTTCTCCGGTAGTACTAGTCAAAAAGAAAAATGGCGAATGGCGGTTTTACATTGACTATCGTCAACTAAATAAAAACTCGGTAGCGGATGCCTATCCCCTGCTGCGCATCCACCATATCCGGCTACGAAATGCTAAATACATAAGCAGCATCGATCTGAAAGACGGATACTGGCAGATCCCAATGGATCCCAACAGCAAACAATACACTGCCTTGACTGTACCGGGACGGGGACTATTCCAATGGCGCGTGTTGCCATTTGGTTTACACTCAGCCCTAGCCACATTCCAACGGGTTCTGGACCAGGTTATTGGAGCTGACCTGGAACCACATGCGTTTGCCTATCTAGACGACATCATTATTACGGGTTCATCATTGCAACATCACTGGCAAAATCTAAAAAGAGTATTCCACAGACTGAAAGCCGCCAACTTGAAGATCAACATAGACCAGTGTGAATTCTTTCAAACGGAAACGAGGTACCCAGGCCACGTAGTAAGCTCACAAGGAATCCACACGGACCCGGACAAAGTAGCCGCGATTCGAAACTTGCAACCTCCAAACAACCTCAAACAGCTTCGACAGTTCATGGGCATCGCGTCGTGGTATCGACGATTTGTACCAGACTTTGCCCAAGTGGTACACCCTTTAACAAGCATGCTAAAAAAGGGCAAACATTGGAAGTGGAAGGAATCACAACAAGAAGCATTCACCAGAATCAAAACCCTCCTTACCGAAGCCCCCATTCTAACCTGCCCAGACTTCAACGTAAGATTTTGCCTGCAAACCGATGCCAGCAACATAGGTATTGGGGCAGTATTAACACAGGAAATAGAGGGCCAAGAGCGAGTAATAGCTTACACCAGTAGACACCTGTCCACTACGAAAACGCGTATAATACAGGAGAATCATGACGACGTACACGACCACGAGAATACAAAATCAATACTACTGGCCGCGAATGTCACGAGATATTGCTAGACATGTCAAAGCTTGCGAGTCATGTCAAAAATACAAGCCGAATCTGAATAAACCAGCAGGAATGATGCTATCGACTATCCCAGATGAACCATTCGCTGTAGTGTCAGCGGATTTCGTCGGGCCATTACCACGATCTAAATCAGGGATTACCATGCTATTGGTAATAGTGGACAAATTCTCCAAATGGACGGAACTCATCGCTATGCGTCGCGCTACCAGTGAAAATACCATCAGAGCTTTTAGGGAAAGGGTATTAGCGAGATTTGGAGCCCCAAAGATTGTAATTACCGACAATGGGCCGCAATTCATCAGCAATTTGTTCAAAGGATGGTTGGAGAAAATGAATGTGAAACACCAGCTCACAGCACCATACACGCCACAAGAAAATCCGACAGAACGCACAAATCGGACAGTAAAGACTCTAATGTCCCAACAACACACCGCATGGGACGAACTGCTGCCGGAGATTATGTTGGCAATCAATACAGCTTCGTCTGACTCCACAAAATACAGCACGGCATACTTACTTCAAGGGCGTGAGCCTAGATTGCCGGCGTCATTTTTTCGACGAATGCACACCTGGAAATGTCGAAGCAACACTAACACCAGCGATACGAGCACACAAACTCCAAAGAGTATTCAGGAATGTCAAAGAGAACCTTCGGAACGCTGCAACCACCCAGGCACACTATTACAACCTACGAAGAAGAAATTGGAAGCCGCGCCTCAACCAGATCGTTTGGGTAAGACAACATCACTTGTTTAAGGCCGCCAACGACTTCACCGCTAAACTAGCACCGAGATACGATGGACCATACAGAGTGCAAAGCTTTACTTCACCGGTGATAGCACGTCTCACTCCATGCAAAGCAGGAAAACAGATCTCAGCCCACATTGCCGATCTTAGAGTGCACATCAGTAATAATATCGAAGAGCCAAAGTAATAAGTTAAAATTCTAAAAAAACAAAAAAAACCCATACCTCCTAAACGATTGCTGTTCTCTACAAGATCAAGAAGCACCGTTATAGAAGAAATAATCTTCAACAAGTGCACAAAAGTACTTCAGTCAGTTTTAAACTTGCAAGCTAAGCACACGTATCGGAAATCAACTAAACCAATATGCCACGCAGCCAGCTATTACCAGAAGCATAGGAACCATCCGGTCAGAGGAACAAGGTGGAATACGCAAGAAGAATTACGGTAGCACCACCGAAAAATGGTCAACCAACGCCACGCCAAAAGGCTATAATTAAGTACAAAAAACCAACGCCTCGTGTGAAATCGGTGAAGGGCCCCAATTACACTACACCCAAGGTGCTAAAAAGCGACCGCACAGCAAAGGGGAAAGCAGACGGATGGCGAACGAAACCGAGTAACCTTAATGAGACGAATACCAATACCGAAACATCCGGTAACGTGCTCGACAAATTGGATGTTGCCGCACTAACCGACGAGTTACACTATAGCGACAACAACCTGATGTCCCTGCTAAGTCGTATGGAAACGCCAGCACCGACCGTCATCAATGACGTCTTACAGCAAATCCTAGCCGTGCAAGTACAAAACGAGGTTCCCTGTATGGTTCCACCAGTGGAGAAACCGTATACCACGACTAACAACATCGAAGTAATAGTTACATCAGAGAAACCGAAGTGGCCATAGGACCTGGAGCACGAGATCCAGCGAATACTTTCATATCGCCAACCCAAACAGCAGATAAAATTCCGACGAACAATCGAAAACATCATTTATCAAGTACGAATCAACCGTCAGGGACAGGTCACGGTGAAGGAGGTTAAATACAATATGAACTAATATCTCAGTCACCTCAAAGAAGAGGGGACATATAAAGTAAATTTTATTTGTCCAAAAAGTTTATATGCATGAATAAATTTTACTTAATATCTAGATTAGTATAAGCGATATATATTGAATTAATTTTACATACAAAATGAATTTATTAATTACACATAAAAATAAATTGGTTTTATATTTAAGCTAGGTATAAGTTATTTTTAGAATATTCTCTTAATATTAATAAATTATATTACAATGCAATAAATTCTCTGCATAAGATTACTAACAACACAAAAGCGAAAAATGTTTATCAAAGAAGTTTCAACGAAGCAGCGTACATCCACACGCACAGCCAGCACAAGTCAAGCCAAGCTCACGGCAGAGCCGTTACCTCGCGAAGAAATGCATTATTTGTTTACGCACGCGGAATTACAATTGTGCGGTTGTGCGTGCAAATAATAATGTGACAATAATTGCATATAAATAGACGAGATTTTGTATTCAAAATCACTTAGCGCCAGCATACCAAAACGAGTAGACCTCTACTCCACCGCTAAGTCCTTTTGAAAGCCTATAGTGTTTTGATGCTAAGGCTAAATAAATTCGTAGAAATCTTGAGTAGAAATTGAGTACCAATTTGATATAACGCCTCTGATATTCTGACATCGTTGGCTAGAGCCTGTTAAGTAGAAATTTGATATAACGCCTCTGATGTTCTGACATCGTTGGCTAGAGCCTGTTAAGTAGAAATTTGATATAACGCCTCTGATGTTCTGACATCGTTGGCTAGAGCTTGTTAAGTAGTAATTTGATATAACGCCTCTGATGTTCTGACATCGTTGGCTAGAGCTTGTTAAGTAGAAATTTTATATAACGGCTCTGATGTTCTGACATCGTTGACTAAGAAAAAACTGTTGAGTAGAAATTTGTATAACTCCTGTAGCATAATAAATAATAATTTGCCTAAGTCATTTTGGAAGCTCTCCTAATAAATTTTCAATAAAATTTTAAAATAAAAATCACACGGTCTTTAACTTTCTCTCTCCTTGGTTTACCAGCTTTCGAACTGGTCAATAAACAAATTTATTGCGACGACCCGGACCGCGACTGAGTGATACCTCAACAAAAATTAAATGACGAATCCGTGTCGTTACAATTTTAACTGGTAGTTCCGCGAATAGTAAGACTGCAAGCCTGATGCAATCACTTAAAAACACCTGTGATGCATCAATGCCTCGAAAAAATGCAAGACAGCATCATAGACCTGCACCTTGAAATGAAGAAATTGGAAACCTGCGTAAAGAATGTGACAAATTACGCAGAGTTCAACAGCGGGGAAGAAGGTATAACTAGAATTAAATTGGAAGGACAAGCGGAAAGAGCTCAGAAATTCTATCTTATATACAACAAGGCTATGTGTTACAACACCTTGCTAGATGAACTGTCAACTAATCCCTAGGAAAAAGCATAACGAACTGTCAAAAAGATAATGAAGGGCACATCGCCACCAGTTCCTACTAATTTTCGCTTCCTAGAAGAGATCGTACGGAATTTGTTTCGACAAGGCTCCGAGATAACACACATACTGACTGATGACGATGTTTAAGTTAATTTAATTACTTCAAGCGAAGTTCTTGAAGCCGCTAAAAGCATTAAGGATACGAAAGCATCTGGCGTTGATAGTATTTCAAATGGTGCGCTTAAACAAATCGTACATAAAAGGTCAGAACTGTTTGCGGAAGTGTTCTCATTGTGTTTAGTAGAAGGTGTGTTTTCAAAACTGTGCAAAGTATAACGACTAGTACTTATCCCAAGAAAAGGGAAACACTTACACGAACCGTCATCTTAGCGACCGGTGTATATGCTGGATACTACTGGGAAGCTGTTTGAAAAACTTATTGCTGCCAGATTGGAACAGTATACAGAAGGACCAAATGGCCTGTCAATATGGCAACATGGTATCAGGAGAGGCCAAAATACATTAAATGCTATAGCAAAAGTGCATAATATAGCTCAAAATGCCCTGGATGGACTGGAACGCAACAATAGAAGCAGTATTAAAACTGGAAATACCGGCATATCTACTTAGAATGATTATAAGCTACTTCAACGACTGCATTCTAATGTATGACACGAAGGATGGTGTAAAGAAATATATAGTGTCAGCAGGAGTTTCACTAGGCTCGATTTTAGGCCCCATTCTTTGGATGGCGTATTTAATGTAGAAAAACCAGCTGGAGTGCAGTTAATTGGTTACGCCGATGAAATTCCAATTGTAGCGGTCGCAAAAACCATCAACAAGCTTGTAATGAGATGTGATAGCACCATCGCAGTGGTCAAACTCTGGCTTGAGTCAATGGGTTTGGAATTATCAGAGCACATAGCTGAAGCAATTCTTCTAAGTAGTAGCAAAACAGTAGAATCTGTTGACATAACTGTTGGCGAGCTTCCTATCAAATTAAGCTCGGCAATTAACTACATGCGTGTCAAAATTCTTTTCCCTTTGTTTTCAAATTTAACTTGCTCTATGCTTCACCAATTTACTACGAAGAAGGGTTTCTCCTTCAATACAAACTCTGTATATTTTTAGTTGTATTCAACAGATTTCTTGAACTAATAACTATACTTAAATACATTTTACACTCACAATATACGCCAGCATGATTTTAATATTTTACTATTTATTTAGATGTATATTTTGTGTTAAACCATGCAATTGGTATTCTGAAAATATATTTACGTAATATACACAAATATATTTTTTATTCCATTTAGTTATATATATACTATATATATATCAATAAGGCTGTAATACCTCTTATCATACTCAGTATTGAGAATTCGCCTACATTGAACACTCACCAAGATTGCCTACACTGAACAAGCCTACAAGCTGTCGTATGTGATGAGGAGAGTATGCCGACGAAAGCCAAGAAGAACACACGCAGTATACAGCCGTAAAACAATGCGGTTTAGATAAACATTTATAAACAATTTAAAAAACAACTATTATATAAAAATATATATATGGAAATTAAAACATAACAGTTATTATATTAAATACAATATATACATAATAAAACTTAACACTCAGTATAAGTTTGTTATTTTTGGAAACAGATATTACATAAATAATTGCAGGTTTTAGGTTAATGGTTTTTGAAAAATTAATCTGGGCCCTGTTGCACCAACACTTTTCTCTTTTCACTTTGCAAAATTTATGAGTGACTTTTTTTTGAAAAGTAAAAGTGAAAAGCGTTGCATCAAAGACTTAACATAATTTACTTTGCACTTTGCAAATAAAAATTTCTCTGCAAAGTCTTTGCATAAAATGCAAAGCAAAGCGTTGCACCAAAAAATTAGATCACTTTCATTTTGTATTGGTTATTGAAAGCATTTCGTTTCTGTATGTATACTTGTTTTTTGTAGTGCAGAGCACCAAAACCCAAAAACACCAAAAAAATGTATGCATACCAAGCTGAAAAAAAGCAACAAATTTCGTTACTTAGAATTCATGACTCTCTTTTCGCTCTCTCTCCGTTTTCAAGTTAATATTCATGTTACGCTCATAATATTGTAAATTTGGCCAAAGAAATATTTAGTGAATGTTTTATATTGTTGAGTGCAAGTGATTCGGTGGTAACTTATAATATAATAATAAGTAAGCAATTGAAATTAAATAAAAAACTTGCGGTGTTAGAATTAATAAAGGAGAAGAAGGTAAGGACAAACTTATTTACTTGTGCATAATTCATTGCAATAATATAAATTTAAATATTTTGTACCGGTTTTATTTGGCCTTGTTTTGGTTGTTGCGTCTAAAATATTTGTATAGTTGTGTATAAATTTAAAAAACAAAAAGTCAAGTCAAGTGTTATACATACTTGCATTATTACAAAATATTTTAATTTAAAAAAATAAATTTAGTTTCGTTTTTTATTATAAATGATATTAATTTTTGCTTATTTCTTTTAAAAGGCTTTATTATTTGCTTCGTTTAAAGGCAACAAGTGCTCTCGGCAAGAGAAAATTGATGCTTGGACGGAAGTGTTGCGTAAAGCACAATCCCTCGGGTTAGCTAGAACTAACCGCAAGTGGAGTTATGCCCGCGATTCGTTGTTTGGGATGTGGAAGTCTCGCACATTGGTAAATGATTAAATTTTTTATGTTTTCAAATAAATATTTTAATAATTAATTCTTAGACTAAACGCGATAATATGAAAAAAACTGGTGCTGCTGGAGGTCGAGAAATGCTACTTGACTCTTCCGACTACTACATCCTTGATATTATTGGCGAAGATAATCCGTCAATAGTCGGAATAACAGCAGCAGAAAGTGGTGGTGTGGACGAAGAATTGTCGGTGTCGGAGCAGCAACAACCTCCTAAGCAAAACACTTTAAAAAAACGCAAGCGAACGTCGTCGGAGCTTTACGAGGAAGTAAAGGAAGGATATTTAAAATTAGAAATGAAATATAAAAAAGCAAAATATATTAATTTAAAAAAAACAATTTTATTCAATAAAAGTCAATATTTAAGAAATTTATGGAATTAATTTTTATATTTTAACTTAATATTATTTTTTCAAAATTTTTTAAATTTTAGTAGTAGTATATATATGTATATAATGTATAAATATAAATATTACTGTAAATATAAGTACAAAGCGTAAAAAGTATAAAATCTAACTTATTTTTATTTTAAGTTTATTAATAGTTTATAGTTTAATAACTTATATTTAATTAAATTGTATGTTTAATTTAAAATATCGTTTTTAAATAAGATAAATAAATATTTAATTAATGTATATAAATTAATAAAATAAAATTTTAAACTTATAAAAATTCATGGATCTTATTATGGAAATTTATGCTAGTCAAATAAAGCTAATAATGATTGAAGTATATTAGCCGCTCCCGGTGTAACTTCAAAGACCTCCTCCACGTGTTCATTTTCAGCTTCCTCTGCATCCTCTGCATTTATTGAAACAATGTCACTGAAGTCAGCCATAGTTGTGCTGCTTATTGCCTTTATGGCCACATTGTGTACAATTTATGGCCAAGAACAATTTATGGCGTAATAGCTACGGTCAGGACCACACACCATCATTGCATTTAGGGCATGTTTTCCATGTCTATTTACAAACTGCGCCTCATTTTCCATTGGGGCATCAATGTTTATCATTGTACCATCAATACAACCCGCAACCTGAGGAAAACCACCAATTTCAAAGAAATGCTGCGCAATTTCATAAGTATTAGGCGGCCAGCATATAGTTGCATTAAGCATTTTGTTGATAACAGCGTCTAATACTCTGTGAATTGTGCGGCATACAGTTGACTTATGGATTCCATGCATAACCGCAATTCCATGGTATTGACAGCCGTTACCCAGCCAATGTAAAGTTGTTAATAGCTGTTGATCCGGACTTAAACAATGATTTCTTTCACTGTTGTATTGTAACTCATTTCCAATTTTAATTAAAATAAATTCAATTTGATGGTTTTTCAATCTGCAATCCATACTGTGCAAGAACAAATTGTAATTAGTTCTTGGATTTACTACTCGATTTACTACTGTTTGACTATCATCTTCTCCAAACAAAATTTCATGCCGAATCATTTTAACTAAGAAAGAAACCACATGAAATATTTATATTTAAATATAATATAAACTTTATTTACCTTTATTTAATTCAAAAATAACTTTAAATAACTTAAGCGCCTTTTTTCACAATAATTTTTAGTAACTAAAGTGTCTTTTTTCACAATAATTATACCATTAACAATCAAGTACACGGTTTCAATAATTTGAAATTACTAATTTTATTTAGAAAATTTCTCTCAATTTATACAAAATTACCTAACTAATTTTACTATCAACGTTAAAATAATATGTTGTCTGTTATCACTAATTTTAGTGGACTGTATTGTTATTAATTGCATTTCAAAAAAGGTTCAAAGAACGACGGAAGTACAGGTACTTGTGATTTTTTCTTCTATTGTCTCTAGAAATATATTTTTAGTATCATAATTAGATACGGATAATTAGATATTTAAAAATATTACAATGTTAGCTATTATAGGATATTTTTTACCTATGTTTTTTCTTAGTTCATAATTCGGAGAATTTGAACGATAACAGGCTTATAATAATAATAAACTGTTCATTATAATAAATAAGTGTTCATGCTTGAACAATAATTCACATAAAATATTTATATTACATGTATTATAAAGTTTTTTTAGAAACTGAACTCTTATATTCACAATTTAAAAGTATTGTCCGGTAATATATCCCTTTAATTATTGCAACTAAATTTATTTCAAAAACAGCAATAATATTTGCTTAAACTAATTTTCTATTTTTTTAAAACTATTTTTATTTATTTATTAATGATTTCTTTCATTTTACGCATTGAAAGAAATCACTTTGCAAAATTTGCAAAGTGAATTAATCATTTGCAGTTTTTTTGTAAAGTTTTGCAGTTTACTTTTGCAAAGCGCAAAGTAAAAAGTGTTGGTGCAACAGAAACTGCAAAGAAAGCAGTTTTTTGTCAAATATTTCACTTTTCTTTTCATACTTTGCTTTTCATTGAAAAGTACTTTGGTGCAACGCTTTGCATTTTTTGAGTGTTTTCAAAACTTTGCATAACTCAATTCTCAAATTAATGCTTTATGTTCTCAATGAGAGAAAAATGCTCAAAAACTCATAAAAATTTGCAAAGTGAAAAGTGAAAAGTGTTGGTGCAACAGGGCCCTGATTATTACATCATTCCTACATTCATATATTGGGCCGTCAGCCGTCAAATACACAGGGGTATAAACACGTACTTTGTGTACGTGCCGTAACTGTTGTATACTGTCGGTAGTATGATTACATCCTCTACGCGGGGGCGGCTAGGTCCATAGTATGGTCATGTCTCTACTATGGGTGCTGGCTAATTGTAATCGGGCGGACGCATGTAAAAGCGTATTAAATCAAAGCCCAAATTCAAGACGGATGAGCACAAAAAACCTAAGGTGGCTCATGTGGGGCTTACCAAGCCATCGCACAACCTAACTGTTAAGGGCGTACGCTTAGGCATCACGTCGGCCGATCCGGCTGGCCCGTCGCTCGCTACAGAGCAAATTACGCTTCTCCAAGAAGCCGTTATTGATATTACTATTGAGGAACACAACGACGATATACAGCCGGAGTTCGAAGGGTGTTTACCTAGAACAGGGTGGCTGCTTATCGTCTACAGTGATGCAAACTCTGCGGAGTGGGTCAAGCAATTTTCAGCTCACATAGGGACCAAATATGGACTCGCTATAAACGTGGTAGAGGAAAAGGATTTCCCACGAAATTACGTAGTTCGTGGCTATTTTCCTCAAAGTTTGACACTGTCAAACGAAAAAGTTTTGGCTACCATTGGCACCCAGAACAAATTCTCCACCAAGCAGTGGAAGGTGACACGCAGGCTGACGCAGGATCAGATGCTACAACTGGTTTTCGTCATTGATGACGAATCTATGAGGAAGTTATCCGAACTTAAAGGTAGGATTGCATACCGGTTCGGACATCCTTAATCGGTAAAATTCTACCGAAGCAATCAAAGGGTGATAAGAACAAAGGTTCTCGACGAGACAAACGTGAAAGTTTCGTCCGTAAGTTTCTGAACGAGATAAAATGAGCACTTTGCAAGTGCTCCAGGCAAATCTGAACCATGCTAAAGAAGCATCAGCCACTTGTGCAGAATTGCCCAAACCAATAACATCGATCTAGGACGTATCCAAGAGCCGTGGGTGTTCAGTGGCCACATTCGGATTCTTAACACAAAATCAGATAAGCTGGTTTATGACCGTTCGATAGCAATGTCGCGTGCAGCTATCCTAATCGGTGGAGACGTAAAACATCTTCCGTTAACTAAGAGACCTAGCAATGATTCTAGTCGAAGTCCCAACATTAGGAGGGGCCACAGATATAGTCACGGCCTCTGCCTACTTCCTAGGTGATGAAGAAACCATTTCACCATCGGAAGTCCAACAGCTGATCAGCTTCTGCAAGTCTACTGGGCGGCAGCTAATCTTAAGCTGTGACGCAAATGCTCACCATACAGTGTGGGGGAGCAGTAACGATAACAAAAGCGGTAAGTACCTATTAAATTATATTATGTCGTTAGAATTAAGTAAAGCTAATAAATGTAGTAAACACACTTTTATTAATTCAATTAGAAAAGAGGTATTAGATCTCACTCTATGCACCAGAGGTATTGAGGAATCTATATGGAATTGGCAAGTGTCGGATGGTATCCCTCTGTGACCACCAACATATTAGGTTTGAAATTCCCGGTATATCCGAGCAGCAAGAAAAAGTGTACCGACCAAAGAAAACCAACTGGCTTAGGTACAGGGACACCCGGGTCATGTGGACATGTCAGACCTCATATGGTTGTACCGCACAATGGTCAGACACATTGTACCCTACGAAGCTCTTGTTTGGAGAAATAAAGCGCAATAGTCAAATGCAATAAATTGCAAAGACTCGTATGTATCGATATGACGGGAACTATTCGAACATATCCCACATCAGCACTGGAGTCCATAGTGGGTCTCACCCCTCTTCATCTCTTTATTAAAAAGACAGCAGCTACGAGTGCAGCTAGGCAACACCCTGTCATCAACATGCACGGAAGTCTCGACGGTCAAAACTCTATCTGCAGACTAATTCCTGGCATAGAGATCTGCGATAGGACAGACCGCACAACTAGGTAAATAATCAATAATTGGATTTAAAGTCGCTACTGGCGCGACCATCTCAACAAAATGGGCTTGTCTGAAGAGATAGATTGTAGACTCTGCTTAGAAGCAGAGGAGACAACCAGCCACATTCTATGTGACTGCCCAGCTTTGATCTGGGTCTGGAGGAGGTCACTGGGTCGGGAACTGCTCTCCCCTTCCGACATTAGGAGGTCTTCAACGGCCGACATTTTAGCCTTCATCCGGAAGGCGAAATGTCTTCTATTCTGTTGTAGCACAAAAGATCAATCATTGTCGCAGTGCTCTGCTCAAGTGGGAGCTAGTACCCCGTTCTATCTTATCTTATCTAACATTCATATAGATATTCTGGGATGTTAGAAGTCTTGAATGGTTCGAGATACAGGTTTTCTAAAATTTCCATTAAGTGTGGTTTCAAGGTGTTTTAAAGGGACTTATGCATACAATAGAAATTTAGTAATACCAGAAATATCACCAGAAATAACTGATGGCTATTGTCTGAAATTTTGTTTTCAGACCAAACTTGTTAAGAGGGGTTTAGCAAAGTTAGGATAATAAGTTTGTAACCAATAACATACTTCTTTGACAGGATATTTTATTTATTTATAGCAAGGCAATTCTTCTCTAGTACAGTTCTCTAGTTCTCTAGTACAAAGTGCGTTAAAATTAACCCCTGGTAAATTAAAATATTTTACCTATATGGCAAAATTATTGTTTTTGTTTTCTATGCAAACACCAATTACCATCACCTGTTAATGTTGCAGTTACCCTGATGCATGTGTCAACCCTGATAAAAATACTCTAGTGACAACCCCGTCAAACGATTACTTTTTGACAGGAGGACAGAGTTTGAACATGCAACATAAGGAGTCAACACGTGAAATTCTTGTACATGGCTAATTATATTGTTTTTGATATTAAAATTGTTAAACTGTAATTACTAAATAAAATTTAGTGAAATCTTCAGAAGTGGAATTAGAAATCCGCGTGCACTGCGAAAAGTACAAAAAAAAGTTGCATACGTTTGAAAAACAAAAAAAATACATTACGTAAAATTGAGACTCCTCGGGGTTATTGTTTTCTGCTGTCGTTCGTAGTAAGCGTCGGTTTATATATCTTTTTTAAAGTGTTCGTAACGTGTCGTAGAACTAAATATAGATTCATCTCACTCGCATACGAAATCGAAAACGTTTTAGTGGACACATACGTTTTGTGTTTCGCCTTGAAAATCAGATGCACGTGTATGAAATTAGCGATCGTTTCATATGAAGCAATTTTTTTCCATATTCATAACCGTATACGTATTGACGAAGTAAAAAAAAAAAAAAAAACTTTATAATAGTTAAAACGTCAAACAACTACAACAAAATTAATTTTTATACATTCAGATTGAACGAGTTTCTTCCAAATAGTTGGAAGAAATAGAAAATGATGATGAGTACGAGACAGCAAATGATACTTTAACACAAAGAATTAAAGTGTTAGAAAAATCCCTTGCACAAATGTGAAAGCTACAAGAGGTTAAAAACCAAAATATAATTACAAGTCAAATGTTTCAACCGCCAGTAATGTCGTCACCAATAGGTAACTACATGACCACGTCCAACGTGATGCCAGTCTGCTCAACTGTTTTAAATTCACCAATAATGTGTCCGGAAATGCAGACAAGCGTAAACAATAATATGTTGACCTCGCGATTTATTGCAAGTAATAACTGTGCCGTTATGAGTGTTCCATATACGTCTATATCGCAACAATATCCAACGATTTCTTATGTCCACGCTAATCGTCTTAGACCAACAACACCACAGTTATTTCAGTCATCAGCTCCAATACAACAACCGCCTTTTTACAAACACTAACAACGTGCTCTCGATCAAATTATGCTTACAATATGTCAACAGTGAGTCACATGGATTCACTACACGAAAAACATGATATTGCATCTCAATATATTCCAGTTGTTTTCCCCATTGCAATGCCAAAATCAATTTGGAAATGTGCGTGATGTAATCACACTTTTGCCGAATTTCGACCCATCATCGGATAAATCGAGCTCCTCAAAACAATTTATCAAGCGGATAGAAAGCTTACGTTACGCATATAAATGGAACGATCAAGTTTTACTGTTTGCAGTCCAGCAAAAATTGCATGGTTATGCAAAACACTGGGTGGATGCACAAGAAATATTTTTAACATGGGCACAGTTTGTCGCGAAGTTTACTGCTGATTTTCCTTCCAGTGAAAATATTGCTGATGTTCATCTTGAAATGGCGCATACCAAACGACAAGGTAACGAAACTCCGCAGGAATATTTGTATAAAATGGTATCTGTAGGCACTAGAGATGGAATACCCGAATCAGCAATAGCAGGATATATAATAATGGGAATAAATGACCCGGATTTGAAAAAAAAATTCAAATGATTATGTCTCATACAACGATCTGCTTAGAGATATAAATAATTATACCGTATACATACAATGAAGTTAAAATTTTTCCGACTCAAGCTTTCGAACTTTCTAGTGAGCGGACGTGTTTTTAAGCCGGTCTCGGAAAAATTTAAATTTCAGTATAAAAATAAGTAAATAACAATCACTTTTAAAAGAATTACTTTTGTTATTAATACAAAAATAAAAAACAGAACGTTCTCGGACAAAAAAACAATTCCTAAAAGTTAAAAGTGCATAAAATATTAATTTGAAAATAGCGCGCGCTTTTTCGATTTTTGTTGATTTTTGCACAACTTTAATATAAAAAAAAAACTCAAATAGCTGACAGAGACAGCAAATTATTTTCTAAAGCTCAAAATAAAAAAAGTGAGCAAGCATTCAAACAAAATATCAGTGCGGTTTTGTGAATATATAAACAAAACAAAAAAGTGCTGATAGAGACAGCTAGTATTTTATTACAAACGTGTTCCACAAAAGCTGTAATTGGAAGCCCGCAATTCATCACAACACAACACAACATCAAAACCAACATACGTGCTAACATTGGATTTTGGAATTTAAAGATATTTATTTTATTAATTATTATTATTTTTATTATTATTATTATTATTATTATTCTTAGTATTATTATTATTGTTTTTTTTCTCTTTTTGTTTTTATTTATATGTTTAATTATTAGAATATAAAGTATAATATTTTACACATTTTCATTTTATTTTTTACATCTTCATTTTTATTTTTATTATTTTCTTCTTTATATTAATTTAATTTAATTTTACTTATATTTATATAGTTAATTTAACTTAATATCAATTAATATTAATAGTAGTTAAATTAAGTAAATCTTATAGCACACCTGCTATTTGCATATATAACCACGTATGCAAATGAGCAATCAATATCTAGAAAGAAGACATACGATAAGCATTCCAAGTAAACGTAATGCTTATTTGGTAATAGACGCATCGAATACGTTGCCTCTGAAAACTACACAAACTGACAAAAGTTTGTCAAACATTGCACCTTCAGCAACTTCGCTTGCATTTTCCGACTTAGCGAGTCCAAAAAATAAAATAAAGGTCCAAACAGGCATGGAAAGCTATGTAAATATGAAACGTAAACTTAGTCCTCAAAAAAGTAATTCAAAAGGTGCTAAAATAACTAAAACTATCAAAGATAGTGCAACTACAAACATTCTTTCTGGCAATAGATTTGCTGAATTAGCTGAAACTACAGAAGAAGCTAATCAGCCTATTAACAAAAATTTTAAACCGCCTCCAATCTACTTGCGTGAACGCAGCTCAAATAACCTAGTTACAATCCTTGCGAGTCTGATTGGAAATAATACTTTTCATATTGTTCCTATAACTAGGGGCAATATACACGAAAACAAAATCCAAATCGACACTGAAAACAATTTTAGAGTCATAACCAAATATTGTTAGTCTCATTTTAAGAGAAGATGCAATAAATATATGTATGTTTTTTAAAAACAAAAAAAAAAAAGCGAAGAATAAATTTTCATCATATACCGCTTGCAACGCTGAGACCAAATACGTAACATACGAGAAAAATTTTAAAACGAACAATGAGAAGAATGTTAAATGCTTTAACTGCTCAAAGGTTGGTCATTACTCTGCTAAATGTCCAGAACCACAACGAAAAGAACGATGTGCCAATTGCAATCGCACCACACATAAAACTGAAAACTGTCCCGATAAAAAAATATCCAAAACTAATCTGACAATTAATAAAATTAGTGAACAATCTTGTAATAAAAATAAAGATAATGTAACAAAACAAATTAAAGTAAACACACACACTCGTTCGCGAATCTTTTGCTAAAAACTTTGAAAACCACACGAACTGCTCTGTATTTCTTATAGGCTTTGCAGGTGATAAATTTGAATGTATTTCTAAAATATATGCGATCGTTGAAGTGAACCTAAATAAATTCAGTGCGGATATGTTGATTGTTGAAGATGATCTTATACCGGAAGACATACTTCTGGGTAGAGACATATTGTGCCAGGAAGGAAACCGTGTTATTATAGAAGGTGCTCGATGCCAAATAGAAAACTCACAATGTACTACTGACATGAACAAATCTGAAACCGAAAAATTAAAAAATCTTTTATCAGAATATAGTACCGTATTCGCCGAATCTACGGCTGAAATAGATAAGTGTGTGACCAACAAAATGAAAAAACAACTCACTACTATTACTCCCGATTATATGAAACCGTATCGATTACCGTTTGTGAAACGTGAAATTGTATCCAATATTATCGCAGAATTACTTGAGAACGATATTATACGACCATCCGATTCGCCATTCGCATATCCGATCGTGCTAGTTGAGAAAAAAAATGGAGAACGTCAACTTTGTGTCGACTACAGATGTTTAAACAAAATCACGAAGAAAAATTCGTATCCAATGCCAAATATGGAAGAACATTTTGCTCAGCTTGCCGGAAATAAATATTTCACGACGTTAGATATACGAATGGGATACCACCAGATAGAAATTGAAGAATTTTCTAAGCAGTACACCGCTTTTGTAACTACTGATGCACATTACGAATATAATCTGTAAAGGCTGAAATTCCATAAAGCAATTTCAACCATACATGTACTTATATACAAATCTGACGTCAGACCGTCAGCATAAAATCAACACCAGCACTATATCAGACAATATAAGTAACCAACTCACCCTCCAAAATATTACATCGAAAATACCTGAAAAATAAGAAATTTATTAATATATATTTGGTCACTTAATTGTACAGACATTACCTGTAATCCACTAGCCTGATGAGCCGCGGGCATTGATCCGTAAACTGCACAAACCTAAAGAAGAAGCAATGAACAAAAGTGAATTTTATAAATGAATTTGGAATTTTATTTACATATTTTAATTTAAAACATACGTTGAACATTTACTAAACAATAAACAATACATTTATTTAATAAACATAGATCTTTTGCACTATTAATTAATAAACATGAATTACTAACATTGAAAACACTCACTGTTTACGTTTTTTTACAACATAAAAATAAAATAGAGAAAGGAAACATTTATTTAAAAAAACGTAAGATATAACACATCAAAAAAACCCACTTCTGTTATAAATACTTTGGTTGGGTTATTTTTCTTTTATGGACAAACACTGTATTGATTAAAAATATATTTTCTTTAATTAACCAGGTATAAACAAACTACCGACGGAGAAAACAAGCTACAATTTCAATTACACCGGCACTGATTTTGCGCAGCAGCATTAAAATTCTATTTCCACATTTATTAAATCACTCACTTATATTTTGACGCATATTGTTTTGATATTTATTTTAATTATAAATATATTTTTATATTTTGTTTTTATATTTTGTTTTAAAAAAAAATAGAAACGCGAAGTAATCAAAACGTAATCGCGGCGAAAACAAAGGCAGGCGAAGAAAAGTGCGCAAAAATGCAAATAACACGAAGTACACGACAATACACAAAATACACAAGAAAGACACGAAAAGCACAAAAAGTCAACACGAACAACGACGTTTACCGGTACGCTACACCGAAAAGCTCCGGTCAAATCGGTATATAAGAACGCGCATTTTACAGAACGAGGAACTTGTCGCTTGGAGCTCAAGCGATTTACAAGTTCATTTATTATTATTTTGGTTCCTAAAAAAATTCAGTCCCAAAGATATAAATTCTATTATAACGAACCTGGACAACCGCTTTGCTACTCCAGCAAAACGTAACGAACGGAAAAAGGTCGTTACAATTGGCGCCCGAGCAGGGACTGAGTTTCAGAGGGACTGTAACATTTATCGCAAAAATACCAGGACAAAACCACATTGGTAAATATTAAACTCGATTATCGAAAGGAGATCAATTATGTCTATAGAGCATAAAACAAGGGTCGACATTGGCGACCAAGAACTTCGAAGACCTACCACGCCGAGTAAATCCTGGTTGTACAACTTACGGAAAGATGAATTAATCCACTACTTGTCCGAAATGCAACTAGAAACGAGTGGATCCGTAGATGAATTACGAAGAAGACTAGCAGCATACATCGACGAAGAAGATTATGACATGGTCCGGAGAGAAATGCTATGGGACCTTGCGCGTAAACATACAAAAACAATACCGATCACACAAGAACTAAATAACGATGTACAAATAACAATTCCACCTGTTACACAAACTATAGAACAAGTCCGGAAATCGTCTGTCAAATATGACGGGGGCAAAGACCCGCTGATGTTCATCGAACGAGTCGAGGAGTTGGTGGAAGCCCATGGATTAAACATTAACACAATACCATGTACCATGCCAGAACTTTTGAAGGATAAAGCATTAAATTGGTATAGAAGTAATAACAGCCAGTGGAAATTATGGACCGCTTTCAAAGCTGACTTTCTCAAGTTCTTTCTACCGGCAAGATACTTTGAGAAGTTAGAAGATGAAATCTGGGCCCGCCGTCAGAGGTCACGGGAGACATTCAAAGACTATGTTGTAGCAATCCAAATTCTAATGCGACACGCAGATATAGGAGCCGTTGCTCAACTAGAACGAATTTATCGAAATGCACATCCGGACTACCAGCTTTATATCCGACGACGAGACTTCGAAACATTGGGAGAACTAATCGACATGGCTGGTGATTACGAAGCTATACGGGAAGAACAAGAGAAAACCGGACCTCCAAGGCTAAGAGAGGAAAGAAACCACCTAGTCCAATCTTTCGAGCAGAGAATCCAAGACGCACCAAATGCATGCCGAAGGTGTGGGAAATTGGGACATATGGCAAGAATCTATCGAAATCCAAAAATTCTTTTTTGTTGGATCTGTGGAAAACAGAACACACGAACCCTTGACTGCTGCAAGGAAGATCCGGGAAACGAGATAAGAGGACGTCCAACAGCGGGGAAGCCGTTCT
>NC_051846.1:154931680-154940282 GCF_002237135.1 Teleopsis dalmanni | reverse complement strand
TATACAGCGCGCGAATTTTAAATGAGAATTTCCGAAAACTTTTCGGTCACAATGTAAATATACCAACAAATGGAAAATAAAGATAAATACAAATAAATCGGAAGAAATAGCGATAGTAGGAAATATATTCCAAACCAAACGTAGAGTACGGAAAAATTGCTTTAATATAGAATTAGTCTTTAACAATGAATTAATACCTAAAATCGCACACCTAAAATATTTAGGCGTTTATTTTACTAAAAACTTTAAATTTAACTTTCATTTGCAATATATCAAAGCAAAAATGCTTGCAGCATATTTTGTACTAAAAAATATCTTTTTTAACCGGAAAATAAATGAAAAGATAAAACTTTTAGCTTATAAACAAATCATAAAACCAATAGCCATGTACGCATGTCCCATTTGGTTACAAGTATCCAAAGCGCAAATAGAATTGATAAGTAAATTATAAAGAAAAATTCTAAGATCATGTTCAGGATTGTTTCGTAGACCTAACAGTGTTAAATATTATCGAAATGAACATTTATATGAAAAATGTAAAATTAATCCTATTCAAAATGATTTTATCAAATTCGCTCTTAAGTTCATAGACAAAGTAAACAACGAAAATCAAATAACTATTCATTATAATGATAACGATATGATAAACATAGACTACTACAAAAGTAAGCCTCCATCTTATTTACACTATCTTTCGAAGAGGAATGAACTTTTTGTAAATGAAAAGACTACTTATTACGAAAGTCTACAAACGATACGAAATTATCGTATCGCTAATCAACAAATAAGTTTAAACTGAATGTAATATTTATTTTCTGTATAATTTCTTTATTTATTTTTTAGTTTTAGTTTAATTTTAGTCTTAGTCGTGTAAGGAAAATACAAAAGTTAAATCAAACAAAACATACTTAATATAATTAAAACTAGAAATCGAAAACCTATCATATTTAAGTACTTTGACAAATCTGTTAAGGATGTAAAGTTAAGTGTTACTGTAAATACAAGTTTGTGTCTTTGTTCTTGTATATAAGAAATGTAAATCTATAAATAAAGGCTCACTTATTATTATTATTATTATGTTATCATCACTGCTGATGGTAAGCGTATTCTTGAGTCAGACATCATGGATAGTAGCATTCACCATGATTGTGAAGAATTGTATGTTGGATCACCCCCAACTGAAGGCAAACGTAACCCATCTTTTTATGTAAAACGTGTGAAGGAAAACACAGTTTAAACCCCAATCCGGTTATAATAGATTGGAACTGAAGGAAAACAGACGAAACCATGATCCTCTGGTCTAATTAAATAAATTAATATTATAACAATATTAAAAGAACAATATTATCACAATAATATTACCACATATTGGGAGGGGGCTCAACTCTTTGAATTCAGGAGCAAGTAGTGAATTACAGCGAATATTGACATTCTAAAAATGGCTCGTTTTAACGATTTTATTAAAATTCCTAAGAACTTAAAAAGAGACAACTGAAACAATAAGAGCACTGCATAATTTGTGTTCGACAGAGGCAACTGTAGTGTGTACATGCTTTGGCTTATTTGCTGACCGCGCTATTTATTAAATATTTTCTATTCCCACGCTAAACTGTAAAAATTTATGTAAGAAGAATACGATATCTTGTTTTTTAACTTAAGAGACCTTGACCGTCTTGCGCGAGGCATAAATACTGAGCTTGCAAGTCTCGGTATATGCACACTATATGCACACCGTCAAAGTAAGCTTAAGAATAAAAGACATAAATAAAATTAGTATCGAGACGTAACTCAAAAACAACGGAGTTTTATTTAGTTATAAAGTCTACACTACACAAGCGGCAATGACTTCGAGAATTTTCTGGCTTCAAATAGGGGCGAAAGTGATCAGAGATACATTGAAACGCTTGTCTACATTGAAAAATTTTTAACGCGAGATGAATTAGTTGCTATTTGTAGTCTATTATCATTGCAATTTAATGTATAGATTATAGAAAAATTGTTTGTACAAAGTGAAAGAAACCTATATAGTTGGAAAAGCTGTACTTAACGAATTTATAACGGTGGTTATTAGTGTACACATACACAAGCAGTTAAACGAAAGAAAGTTGAAAAAAGGTGAAGAAATAGAAGAATATTTTTATGAAATAAAAAACATTGCAAATCGAGGTAATATTGATAATGAGTCGCACATTCAATATGTTATTGACGGTATAAGTGATCTAAGTGTAAACAAAACGATTCTATACGGTTCGCGGAACATAAAAGATTTAAAAAAAAAACTAAAAAATTACGAAAAAAATACGCCAGCGAAATGAATCTAAGCCAACTAGGGAATTTAAACATTTCGATATGAGCAAACAAACTATTAACATAACAAAAACAAGACAAAATGAGAAAAATACAAATAAAATAAATCGTTACAATTGTGGTGAGAATGGACATAAATCCTCAGAGTGCACAAATAAGAACAAAAGTGCAAAATGTGACGAATTCGGTCACATATGTATCAAAAAATTGTACCACGTAGAAGCAAATGTAAAATATGCGCCAGAAAGTAAAGATATTATGAAACAAGACATTAAAGTTCAAGGCATAAATACGATCGCATTATTCAACACCGGAAACAAATTTAATTTGGATACACGCGATATTTACGAGTGTTTGGAAAATGTAGAACTTTTGAAATCAAAAATCTAGTCGGTTTTGGACAAAATGAAGGTGAAAACAAAATAAAATCCTACGAAAAAATAAACATTGTGTTCGTCATCGATGATCAGAACTTCAAACAAGACTTTTTATTAAGAAGCAGCAACACTACGAAAATGATAAAAGCGATGTAACATTCTCAGAAAATAAGGGTAGTCCAGCTAAACTTCAATCACTGTATAGCTACGCAAAAACTGTCAAGCCAGACGATCTTTGAGCGCACTATTATCTTTCAACCAGGGAGGACGGCATTATGATTGATCAACGGCAAGAACTTTCCGTTCACCATCGCAACTCCACGCGATCATATCACATGGGCGAAAGTAGAAGTAGTGTTCGTCTTTTCCTGTTACGCGCCCTCTAGCTGATATAGTAAGCATCGCGAGATCGAAATCGCCGATCATCATTGCAGGTGACTTCAATGTGTGGTCTACCGCGTGACAGCTGACACTCAACAAAATAGTGCAAAAAAATCTGCGTACATTGCAAAAACAGGTAAAAACAACAACAACATCAAACCCAAAGGCAAATGAATTACTGTCAAACAAAATGTCACTGAGTAAGAGTATGTCGCAAAAAGCAAAACAAACAACACACCAAAAGCGACAAGACACTCACTCGTACTACGAAAAAGAGGGAAATGACTACATGTCAAATACAGTTGACAGTTGTTGATACTGTGTACACATTTAATAATGTGTTATAAATACCACATCGTCTAAATCAATGGATATGCAGTTTGAAAAAGAAATATTTCGTGTCATATTTATAAAAAATAATAAAATGATCGCAGAAGGCAATGAACATGGAGGGCTGTACAAATTTAATTTTAAGTCAATTGCAGCAGCGTTTGCGGGACCTAATGTCATTTGTTCTGACTCAATTAAACTTTGGCACGAAGCAATAGGGCACGTAAATTTTAAAACGTTGCGAAAAATGATTAACAAAAATATTGTTCCAGATTTAAAGATTGGATCTATGCCATTTTGTAAAGGCTACATAGCATATACGGCAAACAGCATAGGGAATTTTTTCCAAAAACAGTTGAAAACCGTGTGCGGCATGCTTCTAAACTTTTCATGTAAATGGAAAAAATGTATGGAAAAATGAGTACGCCGTCAATTGGTGGAGCAAACTATTTTATGTTGTTGAAAGACGACTACTCCAGATATTGTTTTGTAAATTTTTTGAAGAAGAAGACTGAAGTAATTATCAAGCTTATGCAGTTTTTTGCGGATGTTCAATCTGGTGGACAAAAATTAAAAGATTACGTTCAGACGTTAGTTTAGCATTTTGCAGTGATGATGTCGAAACTATCTACAGTACAGCATTAAACATGAAATTGCTACGCCGAAATCACCAGAACAAAATAGTTTTATCGAACGTCAAAACAGAACTACTGTTGAAAGTGCCAACGCCATGTTGCATGAAAGAGAGTTTTCACTATATCTGTGGGGTAAAGCAACAAATACAGCAGTTTACGTTAACATCAACTGAAGCTCTAGAAGGTTCTAAACCGTATGAAAAATGCATTGAAAAGAAACCTACAGTTAAACCTTTACAGGTTTTTGGCTATGACGCATTTGTTTTTATTTTCAAAGATCAACGCAAAAAAAAAAACAAAATAACAAAATAATAATTTCAGTAGACAATTTAGACAAAACCAAAACAAAGAATTTAGTGGACAGTATAGACTGTAACGGCCCAATTCTTGCGGTCATATAAAAATTAGGGTTACATAATTTGCGCGACCCTTATTATTTGTTCAAAGAAATAAAAAGCAAAACCAATATATTTTTACAACAAGCATGGAATGATCATGTAAACATACAAAAACAATTCTTAGGTGGAAAAAATGCACAAGTGGAGTAAACAAGTCAACAAAGGCAAAACTAATATATTTTTCAATAAGCATGAAATGGTCACTTAAACATACAAAAACAATTCTTTGAGGAAAAAAGCACAATTGGAGTAAACAAGCAAGTAACCGAAAACTAAATGTTTTTTTTTTGCAAAACATGTAAAAACAATTAGTGGATGAAGAAATGCACATTTGGCGTAAACATGCCAGATAGCGGAATTAAAAGCGTCAACAAGATCGAATAAAAGGGGACGAAGTTGTGAAATCGATCTCTTTTTGGAAATCACCTTCGAGCAGTGTGGCCGAGTTTTTTTTTTTTTTTGAATTACCACCCGTGAGCAGAACAGACGAGGTTGGGGCAGAGCTGACAACAATTATAGCACAATCGCAGGATACCGATCTGGGAGCTTTAAAAGTTGCCAGAGAGAGAACTTCCATAGGAGGCTTCAAAAATACCCTATGGGAAATCTCGGTAGAAGGTATTATCTAGCACGTGGTGGTGACGGATCCACGAAGATCAAGAAATACTAAGAAATTGGGTAACAAGGGAAGAGTCATGAAATCTTGGTAAGCACGTTCCAATATATATTTATATTTATTATTTTATGTGTGTTATACGGGAGACGCATAGATATATAAAATCAAGCCTCTTGTGTTTACAAACAGCTTGTGCTTCAATAAATTCAGTGTGCTGGGGAATCATAGTTACAACTCCATATTCCTGCGTCTACAGCTTAACTCGCATTAGTTAAAAATTCTGTGCTTAGCTTCTTCGAAAATCACACTCTACGAATATTGTATCCTGTATTTACTAACAGCTTGTGTTTCAATAAATTCAGTGCGCTGGGGAATCATAGTTATAACTCCGTATTCCTGCGTCTACAGCTTAACTCGCGTTAGTTAAAAATTCAATGCTTAGCTTCTTCGAAAATCACACTCTACGAATATTGTATCCTGTGAACCCTGGTGATGTACATAAAATATAAACTATAACTAAATTAACTTGATTTACATACATTGAACAATATAAAAATTCTATTTATTTATAAAATTTGTTTATTTACTTTATATAAACATTATTTCTAAGGAATATGATGCATAACTAAATTATCTTGATTTACATACATCAAGCAATGTAAACTCTATTTATTTATAAAAATTTGTTTATTGACTTTATATAAATATTATTTCTATGTAAATAATTAAATTTGAATAATATATATAACAACAATAAAGAATAAGTTCGATACAAAGGTTAATGTGGTTTTTGAGTAAAACAGTGATTAGGTACGAGTAAATAATCAGGAATTACGCTGTGAATCGAAGTCGAGCCCAAAAATACAAATGATCTTGTAAGAACCTTGGACATTGCTGAACTATCCCAGCTATAGACTGCCCCACGTAAAGGGGTTCATTACAAGACACAGCCAAGTTTCAAATTTCAGACAAACAAATTCGATGCAAAGTCATCGAAATAACTCAACTCCAATGGAGGTTGACTATGTACAGGACAATAAACAAATTCCCAAAGAAGAACACTATGTGACATCGGAACATTTCTACCGATTGTTGAATTAACTATAAAAGAATAAATGCCTAAAATAAAATGCCTAATTGACACTGGTTCGACAACCACCCTACTTGACAAAAACAAATTGTTGAATTACAAACGCCAAAAACTAAAAACTACAATTCCTTTACTACACTTAATGGACAAACCACCATTAATGAAGGAATAGTAACACCTCTGCCAAATGAATTCAACGAAAATAATTTTATTAGTCGACAACTTACAACGTTTATAAAAGCAAATTTATTTATTAGTTTGCGAAGACATGAATTTAGAAAAAAAAACATAAAATTAAAAATTTATTTGAAAGGAATATAGAATATATATAAGAATATATAAATAAAACATGTTTTAAATATTTAGACGATATACTTATTTTTAGCACAAGTCTAGATGAACACATTACAAGCATTCAGAAAGTATTTGACAAACTTTAACAATATAATCTAAAAATTCAAATTGACAAGTGTAATTTTTTTTTCTAAAACAACTGAATACTTAGCTCATGTATTAACACCGGAGGGGATAAAGCCGAATGCAAGTAAAATTGAAAGCATTCAACTGCTTAAATTACCCGATATTCCAAAACAAATAAAATCATTTCTTGGTTTTACTGGATACTATAGAAAATTCGTGAAAGAATATGCTAAAGAAGCTTACGGTATGACTTGATATTTAAAGAAGGGTACAAAATTAAGTTAAAAAGACCCGTAATAAATTGATGATTTCGAAAAAGTTAAAAAATTATTAACAGAGTCCCCTATCTCAAGATATCCTAACTTGGAAAAATAATTTAAATTGTGTAAGGACGGAATTTTTACATTAAAATTTTCACCCTACATAAGAAAGTAATACAAGTCCGAACCGGCGACATCTGCGAACACAATATAAAATTTAAAATTGTATTATAAAAATTAACTGAAATAAACAAATACCTTGAATATGAATATTACTTTTATTTATTTATTATAACTTTCTTTTTAATTTACAAATTAAAATTTTGCAAACATAAACACACTTTCTAGCGAACGTCAAACTAAAACAAAATGTGGAGCGGCTAAAAGAAGAGTACAAGAACCCACCAGTGAAGTACACATCGCAGTCCCACCTATGCCACAAACCATTGAACAAGTAAGGAAGTGGGCTATCAAATATGATGGGGGCAAGGACCCAATAATGTTCATCGAGCGAATCGAAGAATTGGTAGAAGTCTATGGGTTAAATAATAACACCATGCCACGCACTATGCCCGAACTCTTAAAGGACAAAGCGTTGATCTCATACAGAAACAACAATAAACAATGGAAACTGTGGATCACCGTTAAGTCCGACTTTCTTAAATTTTTCCCACCAGCAAGGTATTTTGAGAAATTAGAGGATGAGATCCGTGCGCGCAGACAAAAACAACGAGAGCCTTTTAAAGACTATGTTGTCACTATACAGAATTTAATGCGACATGCCGGAATCAATACTAGTCAGCAATCTGGAGGAACTGGTAGCATTGGCCGAAGACTTTGAGCTATTACGCCTCGAACAGGGAAAAACCACTCTTAACAGGCCAAGTGAGGAACGTAACCATACAATGAAAGTCCAGAACATGAAAATAGATAATCCCAAATTGGCCTGTCGCCGCTGTGGACAATGCGGACACATTGCTAGTAGATGCTAAGGACGCCCAATTCTATTCTGTTAAGAGTGTGGCATCAAGAATATCCGCACCATTCACTGCTGCCGAAAATATTCGGCAAACGAAAACCAGAAGCAGCTCGACCACGATGTAAAATTATTGAGAGTCATCCACCGAAGAACCTAAACAATATAAAAGATAAAAAGATCAACGGAAAAAACGCAATCAATACTAACCTTAGCACTAAAAATAAATACAAAACCCACGCCTTGGATATCGGTAAATCAGTTCCGTACATAACACCGGCCGATAGGAGAAATAAACCAAGAGCTGCTGGTTGGCGAATCGAATGCTCCACACCTATCAAAACCCAAGCAATGGAAATGCAGTTGCCAGCAGTCAAATTGGCAGAACAACTGCTAATGGATATTGACAATGATGGAGTTATAGTCTAGCGCCCAGGTTAGTCGACGAGCCTCAACTCCGTAGTCATTATGTTCAAACCACCACCACAAATAATACACGAAGCTTCCACATCGACAACTGCAGACGAGGTATTACAACGGATGTTGAAATTTGTCCGCCGGACAAATACCACAAACACCGGAGAGCACCACTTCGCTAACATTAATGCTCGCTCTACGCACTGTACTGACGTGTTAGTGGATATAACCTGACCACACACAATATCCCGTTGTGTGCAAATTCTATTAATGTGTTCACGCCAACCCAAGACTCCGTGATATCAAGCATGACCTCGAGAACCCATAAATGCCAAATATATTTATGAGGTCAGATTTTTGACTGGCATGCTCAAACATTCATGAATTGTTGTTAA
>NC_051846.1:154887366-154931580 GCF_002237135.1 Teleopsis dalmanni | reverse complement strand
CCCACTCAAAAAGCAAACCATTCCACGCTTAGAATTGTGCGCTGCTCTTCTAGGAGCCACATTAATGAATAGGGTAAAGGGCGATTTAAATCATAAGACAGAATCATATTACTGGACTGATTCTGAAATTGTACTCTACTGGATTAATTCTTTGCCAGCAAAACATCAACAATTTGTAGCAAACAGGACTGCGGCAATTCAAGACTTATCCGCACCAAGTCAGTGGCGACATGTAAGTTCAAGACTAAATCCAGCAGATGCCTTATCACGCGGCATCAAACCATCTCAATTGCAAACTCATAATTTATGGTTCTATGGTCCTATGTTTTTACATGGTCGTGAAGATATGTGGCCAGAAGAATTCAATAAGGCCCTATGCAATCAGCCAGACAACGCCGAGTTAAAAAAAACTTCGCAGAAAGTGATGCTAACAGCAACCGAAGATGATACTGAATGGATATACAAGGTAAACCACAGAAATTCTTTTAACACATTGCTTCACATTGTTGGTTATGTGCTACGGTTCATAAGGCGTAGTAAGCGACTTCAATTTAATAATCATACCAATGAATTACATCCGGAAGAGTTAGAAGAATCACTTAGGTACATCGTGAAATGCATTCAGGCTACTGAATTCAAGGAAGAGGTAATTGATTTAAAGCATCGCAAACTGGTGAAAGCATCTAGCTCGTTAGCTGCATTGACTCCGTTTTTAGATAAATATGATATCGTTCGGGTCGGAGGAAGATTAGACGCATCAAATCTAACATATAATGCTAAACATCAAATGCTCCTCCCATACAATGACTGCATAGTTAAGCTATTAATGAAGAAAATTCACGAAGAAAACATGCATTGCGGTGGCCAAGCATTATTGGCAGCGACACGGCAAAAATTTTGGCCGATCAAGGGGAAGGTAATGGCACGGTCCATCGTGCAACACTGTATTCGTTGTACAAGGTGTAGACCTGTAACTTTCAATCAAATTATGGGAAATCTTCCACATGCTCGAGTCCATCCAAGTAGACCATTTCTTAACACGGGAGTCGATTTTTGTGGACCAATTTGGGTACACTACAAAGTAAGAGGAAAGCGGCCGCACAAGGCATATATTGCTGTTTTCTGTTGTTTTGCCACCAAGGCAGTACATTTGGAGCTGGTAAGTGACCTAACTACCGACGCATTTATTGGATCAGTTAAACGTTTTGTTGCGAGGCGTGGGCTTTGCCAAAATCTATTTTGTGACAATGCAACTAATTTTGTTGGAGCCAATAACAAACTGAATGAACTAGTAGAAATAATTTACTCAAAAAAATCAGGAGAAGTAATTGAAAGAGCGTGCAGCAAAAAAGGTATTAAATTTAACTTCATTCCTCCTCGTACGCCTCACTTCGGAGGACTCTGGGAAGCAGCAGTGAAGTCGGCGAAACATTTACTTGTGCGCAGCGTTGCCACAGAATCCTTAACGTACGAAGAGTTAAAAACAGTTGTTATTGAAATAGAGGCGATTTTAAATTCAAGACCGATTACTCCAATGTCGAATGATCCAAATGACTTTGAAGCACTTACGCCAGGCCACTTTCTAATTGGTGAAGCTCTTACAGCACCAGCAAGTACAACCACAACAAATTTAAAGACATCATTACTAACGAGGTGGAAATTGGTGTCCCACATAAAACATGAATTCTGGAGACGGTGGAACTCTGAATATCTAAATGAGCTACAATACCGACGTAAATGGCGAGAAGAATGCAAAAATTTGCAAGAAAACACTTTAGTCATCATGAAGGATGGAAATTTACCTCCTCTTCAGTGGGCATTGGGTCGAGTAACCAATATACATAAGGGTACTGACGGAATGGTACGTGTGGTCGATGTTAAAACAGCATCAGGTATTGTGAGACGTGCCATACATAATTAGGCTCCACTTTTTTCTGAAACCAACGACAGTGAAGATGACAAGATACCACCAATACAACCAAAAGAAGCAACAAAGCAACAACTGACAGCATCAAAAAGGCCTATACAGGTACCAAATTCATCGGTTAGTAGTATCAATCATTTCGGACGCAATTCGAAGGTATCCAAACGATCGAGCAACTGCTGATCTCACACCAAAAATCTGGGGAAGACAAAACATGATGTAAAATTTTTAAATAATATAAGTACACAGTTATCTGATGAGGCGTCCAGCGATGTACTTCAGTCTATGATTCATCAACGTAATATTTAATATGGCTTAAATTCACTTTTAAATTTAAATTTAAATTTTATAAATACATTCAAAATTTTGAATTAATAACCAATAAATTAATTGTAACTAATTGAAATTATTAAAATTCACATATGAAACTTTTAATTGTTCTTATAAACTTAATAACAAAAAATGTTAACAATGCTTTTTACAATTTTGACAGTTGAAAATCATGTGCAATTTAAGATGTAAACAAGCAAAAAAAACAACACAGAAGCAAGCTCTCATGACCTAGATCAACTTGTTTATTTAAAATTAAGGTGCAGTTATGCCATATCAATTGCAGGCATGCATTTTATCGCACTTTTAGTTAAATTATTCAAATTATTCAAATAATTCAACGCGGGGGAGGATGTTAAATCTCCGTAAGGTAAAATCTTGGTCGTAATAGCTACATAAAAGACTTCATCTTCTTAACGTTGTCAAACACTAGTAATCAGCTGTTTGGCAACAAAAGGAGAATGAAGTAAGCTTTAAGCTTGATTAGGGACATGAGAGCAGCTTCTGTGTTGGGTTCAAGCTAAAAGACTTGCTTTTTTTGGTTGAACGGTCAGACGAGTAACAACTGGTAAAAAATAGCACATTTAACAACAAATTGTCCAAACTACCTTGAAATAAATAAAGAAATAAATAAACACATAAAATACAAATAAGAATTTTGGAGTTGATCTTTTTATTACAAATTTGATTAGTAAGGCAAACTACGAGTTTAAGTGCTCGGCAGTTTACCATTAATAAATACAAAATATATCATCCAACGCGTGCATGTGCGTGTTGGAAGTTTGATATAACTTCTTGGAAATTAATAAGAACAAACGCGTTCTTATCAGATGCGTTATTATCATTACTTAAATTAAATGGTATTAAATACCACACTTATTGCTGAAGAATTTAAAAGTAACGGTGTAAGCCAATGCCTCAGTTGTTGGCGTCTGGAACTAGCTCAAGTTGCACATACAATCCTCGTTGTGTCAAATGCATATTTAATCATGAAATCGGCAAATGTCAACTAGATACAAACACGGCACTAAAAGCTAGTTGTGTAAATTGCAGAATGAATACGCACATGGCGAACTCTAAGGAATGTCCAGTATATAAACGAATCATTGAACGCAGAAACAAAAAATCTGAAAGAGTAAACACTAATGAACATAGAATTTCAGCAAGCGCAAATGGATTAAACGGCCAACAAATTTATGCACAAATAACTCGAATAAAACAAAACAATATCATGGAAAATTCCGAATTTAAACAGTTCATTAGCAACTTAATTATCCAAACTGTTAATAACGTAATAACCAAAATTGCACCACAGCTGATCCCGTTAAATATTACAAATGAATTTTAATAAAAATATAAAATGTATTGAGCTGAATGTTAACTCACTTAAAAGCAAATATAAACAACATTGCCTTATGGAATTTCTAGATGAACACAAACCTGACGTCAGCATAAAATCAACACCAACACTATATCAGACAATATAAGTAACCAACTCACCCTCCAAAATATTACATCGAAAATACCTGAAAAATAAGAAATTTATTAATATATATTTGGTCACTTAATTGTACATACATTACCTGTGATCCACTAGCCTGATGAGCCGCGGGCATTGATCCGTAAACTGCACAAACCTAAAGAAGAAGCAATGAACAAAAGTGAATTTTATAAATGAATTTGGAATTTTATTTACATATTTTAATTTAAAACATACATTGAACATTTACTAAACAATAAACAACACATTTATTTAATAAACATAGATCTTTTGCACTATTAATTAATAAACATGAATTACTAACATTGAAAACACTCACTGTTTACATTTTTTTTTACAACATAAAAACAAAATAGAGAAAGGAAACATTTATTTAAAAAAACGTAAAATATAACACATCAAAAAAAACCCACTTCTGCTATAAATACTTTGGTTGGGTTATTTTTCTTTTATGGACAAACACTGTATTGATTAAAAATATATTTTCTTTAATTAACCAGGCATAAACAAACTACCGACGGAGAAAACAAGCTACAATTTCAATTACACCGGCACTGATTTTGCGCAGCAGCATTAAAATTCTATTTCCACATTTATTAAATCACTCACTTATATTTTGACACATATTGTTTTGATATTTATTTTAATTATAAATATATTTTTATATTTTGTTTTTATATTTTGTTTTAAAAAAAAATAGAAACGCGAAGTAATCAAAACGTAATCGCGGCGAAAACAAAGGCAGGCGAAGAAAAGTGCGCAAAAATGCAAATAACACGAAGTACACGACAATACACAAAATACACAAGAAAGACACGAAAAGCACAAAAAGTCAACACGAACAACGACGTTTACCGGTACGCTGCACCGAAAAGCTCCGGTCAAATCGGTATATAAGAACGCGCATTTTACAGAACGAGGAACTTGTCTCTTGGAGCTCAAGCGATTTACAAGTTCACTGGTCAATTCGATCAAAACTAGATTACAGGCTACTTCAGTCTAACTGGTCAATTCGATCAAAGTAGGAAACTGATTTCATTTAATTTTCTCTTTTCCGTTAATTATTATTTTGATCATTCAGCCCACAGACAAATTGCTTGACACAAAACATCCGCAAGGAGAGAAGGAACCCAGGAGAGAACGCGGTCCTGTCAGGAACCTCCTCAACGTCAGAGTCAACCACGGAAGCCTGTACGACGATTCTTTAAAATCACGCCTATATTTACCCTGAAGACACAAACATCAGAAGCGAACGTCGGAGTTACCAAGAATTACTATTTTTTTTTCTTAAATGTCTATAACCATTGTTTTTTTTATATATATATTGGAATAAATAAAATTGGTAAATTATTATAAAAATACGCTTTTATTTTGGTTCCTAAAAAAATTCAGTCCCGAAGATATAAATTCTATTATAACAAACCTGGACAACCGCTTTGCTACTCCAGCAAAACGTAACGAACGAAAAAAGGTCGTTACATGTTTTAATTAGAACACACACACAAATTACCTCCCTTGCTCAAATTGAATTGAATGAGTATCTTGAAAAAATACTTAAATATACCAACAAATGGAAAATAAAGATAAATACAAATAAATCGGAAGAAATAGCGATAGTAGGAAATATATTCCAAACCAAACGTAGAGTACGGAAAAATTGCTTTAATATAGAATTAGTCTTTAACAATGAATTAATACCTAAAATCGCACACCTAAAATATTTAGGCGTTTATTTTACTAAAAACTTTAAATTTAACTTTCATTTGCAATATATCAAAGCAAAAATGCTTGCAGCATATTTTGTACTAAAAAATATCTTTTTTAACCGGAAAATAAATGAAAAGATAAAACTTTTAGCTTATAAACAAATCATAAAACCAATAGCCATGTACGCATGTCCCATTTGGTTACAAGTATCCAAAGCGCAAAAAGAATTGATAAGTAAATTAGAAAGAAAAATTCTAAGATCATGTTCAGGATTGTTTCGTAGACCTATCAGTGTTAAATATTATCGAAATGAATTTATATGAAAAATGTAAAATTAATCCTATTCAAAATGATTTTATCAAATTCGCTCTTAAGTTTATAGACAAAGTAAACAACGAAAATCAAATAACTTTTCATTATAATGATAACGATATGATAAACATAGACTACTACAAAAGTAAGCCTCCATCTTATTTACACTATCTTTCGAAGAGGAATGAACTTTTTGTAAATGAAAAGACTACTTATTACGAAAGTCTACAAACGATACGAAATTATCGTATCGCTAATCAACAAATAAGTTTAAACTGAATGTAATATTTATTTTCTGTATAATTTTTTTATTTATTTTTTAGTTTTAGCTTAATTTTAGTCTTAGTCGTGTAAGGAAAATACAAAAGTTAAATCAAACAAAACATACTTAATATAATTAAAACGAGAAATCGAAAACCTATCATATTTAAGTACTTTGATAAATCTGTTAAGGATGTAAAGTTAAGTGTTACTGTAAATACAATGTTAAACCGAAAAGCACAACTGGTCACCTTTAAATTATAAACCATCTGGTCACCCAAAAACTCAAGTGACAGCTAATGTCAAAAGTTCGTGTGGGCTTAGTTGTTGGCGGAATTTTGGCTTGGTTTCTAGTTTTGCGTAGTGTGCTTAAAAAAGTTTTACGTGCTTCTTAAACGGTTTATTTCAATTATATATTAAACAAAAGTATATTTAATAAAGTCGAGTTCAATAATTATTTCAATCAGTTTTTTACTTAAACTAAAGTGTACAAGCCTTGGCGAACCGCAAGGCAAAATACAAAAATAATCTTTTTTGTAACATACCAGTTTGTGTCTTTGTTCTTGTATATAAGAAATGTAAATCTATAAATAAAGGCTCACTTATTATTATTATTATTATTATGTTATCATCACTGCTGATGGTAAGCGTATTCTTGAGTCAGACATCATGGATAGTAGCATTCACCATGATTGTGAAGAATTGTATGTTGGATCACCCCCAACTGAAGGCAAACGTAACCCATCTTTTTATGTAAAACGTGTGAAGGAAAACACAAATAAAACCCAACCACCTGAAGGAAAACACAACTAAAACCTCAATCATGTTGATTGAGTCTGAAGGAAAACAGTTTAAACCCCAATCCGGTTATAATAGATTGGAACTGAAGGAAAACAGACGAAACCATGATCCTCTGGTCTAATTAAATAAATTAATATTATAACAATATTAAAAGAACAATATTATCACAATAATATTACCACATATTGGGAGGGGGCTCAACTCTTTGAATTCAGGAGCAAGTAGTGAATTACAGCGAATATTGACATTCTAAAAATGGCTCGTTTTAACGATTTTATTAAAATTCCTAAGAACTTAAAAAGAGACAACTGAAACAATAAGAGCACTGCATAAGTTGTGTTCGACAGAGGCAACTGTAGTGTGTACATGCTTTAGCTTATTTGCTGACCGCGCTATTTATTAAATATTTTCTATTCCCACGCTAAACTGTAAAAGTTTATGCAAGAAGAATACGATATCTTGTTTTTTAACTTAAGAGACCTTGACCGTCTTGCGCGAGGCATAAATACTGAGCTTGCAAGTCTCGGTATATGCACACTATATGCACACCGTCAAAGTAAGCTTAAGAATAAAACACATAAATAAAATTAGTATCGAGACGTAACTCAAAAACAACGGAGTTTTATTTAGTTATAAAGTCTACACTACACAAGCTGCAATGACTTCGAGAATTTTCTGGCTTCAAATAGGGCGAAAGTGATCAGAGATACATTGAAACGCTTGCCTACATTGAAAAATTTTTAACGCGAGATGAATTAGTTGCTATTTGTAGTCTATTATCATTGCAATTTAATGTATAGATTATAGAAAAATTGTTTGTACAAAGTAAAAGAAACCTATATAGTTGGAAAAGCTGTACTTAACGAATTTATAACGGTGGTTATTAGTGTACACATACACAAGCAGTTAAACGAAAGAAAGTTGAAAAAAGGTGAAAAAATAGAAGAATATTTTTATGAAATAAAAAACATTGCAAATCGAGGTAATATTGATAATGAGTCGCACATTCAATATGTTATTGACGGTATAAGTGATCTAAGTGTAAACAAAACGATTCTATACGGTTCGCGGAACATAAAAGATTTAAAAAAAAAACTAAAAAATTACGAAAAAAATACGCCAGCGAAATGAATCTAAGCCAACTAGGGAATTTAAACATTTCGATATGAGCAAACAAACAATTAACATAACAAAAACAAGACAAAATGAGAAAAATACAAATAAAATAAATCGTTACAATTGTGGTGAGAATGGACATAAATCCTCAGAGTGCACAAATAAGAACAAAAGTGCAAAATGTGACGAATTCGGTCACATATCAAAAAATTGTACCACGTAGAAGCAAATGTAAAATATGCGCCAGAAAGTAAAGATATTATGAAACAAGACATTAAAGTTCAAGGCATAAATACGATCGCATTATTCAACACCGGAAACAAATTTAATTTGGATACACGCGATATTTACGAGTGTTTGGAAAATGTAGAACTTTTGAAATCAAAAATCTAGTCGGTTTTGGACAAAATGAAGGTGAAAACAAAATAAAATCCTACGAAAAAATAAACATTGTGTTCGTCATCGATGATCAGAACTTCAAACAAGACTTTTTATTAAGAAGCAGCAACACTACGAAAATGATAAAAGCGATGTAACATTCTCAGAAAATAAGGGTAGTCCAGCTAAACTTCAATCACTGTATAGCTACGCAAAAACTGTCAAGCCAGACGATCTTTGAGCGCACTATTGGCTTTCAACCAGGGAAGACGGCATTATAATTGATCAACGGCAAGAACTTTCCGTTCACCATCGCAACTCCTCGCGATCATATCACATGGGCGAAAGTAGAAGTAGTGTTCGTCTTTTCCTGTTACGCGCCCCCCCTAGCTTGGACATAAACAAGTTTGAAATAATCATAGCTGATATATGGTAGTAGGCATCGCGAGATCGAAATCGCCGATCATCATTGCAGGTGACTTCAATGTGTGGTCTACCGCGTGACAGCTGACACTCAACAAAATAGTGCAAAAAAATCTGTGTACATTGCAAAAACAGGTAAAAACAACAACATCAAACCCAAAGGCAAGTGAATTACTGTCAAACAAAATGTCACTGAGTAAGAGTATGTCGTAAAAAGCAAAACAAACAACACACCAAAAGCGACAAGACACTCACTCGTACTACGAAAAAGAGGGAAATGAGTACATGTCAAATACAGTTGCCAGCAGCCATGCACATTTATTTGTTTTGCATAAAAATTCGGCTATTGAAAGCAAAAAATTTAAATATTTTTTACGCAGATTCTGGAGCTACTGATCACTTGTCGTTTCAGAGAGAGTTGTTTATTAATTATGTTGAATTGCCAAATACAGTACATCGTATTCGAGTTGGTGATGAGCACGAATTGAGTGTTGCTGGAAAAGGCAAAATTAAAGCACAAGTTGTTGATACTGTGTACACATTTAATAATGTGTTATAAATACCTCATCGTCTAAATCAATGGATATCAGTTTGAAAAAGAAATATTTCGTGTCATATTTATAAAAAAATAATAAAATGATCGCAAAAGGCAATGAACATGGAGGGCTGTACAAATTTAATTTTAAGTCAATTGCAGCAGCGTTTGCTGGACCTAATGTCGTTTGTTATGACTCAATTAAACTTTGATACGAAGAAATAGGACATGTAAATTTTAAAACGTTGCGAAAAATGATTAACAAAAATATTGTTCCAGATTTAAAGATTGGATCTATGCCATTTTGTAAAGGCTACATATACGGCAAACAGCATAGGGAATTTTTTCCAAAAACAGTTGCAAACCGTGTGCGGTATGCTTCTAAACTTTTCATGTAAATGGAAAAAATATGTGGAAAAATGAGTACGCCGTCAATTGGTGGAGCAAACTATTTTATGTTGTTGAAAGACGACTACTCCAGATATTGTTTTGTATATTTTTTGAAGAAGAAGACTAAAGTAATTGGCAAGCTTATGCAGTTTTTTGCTTATGTTCAATCTGGTGGACAAAAATTAAAAGATTACGTTCAGACGTTAGTTTAGCGTTTTGCAGTGATGATATCGAAACTATCTACAGTACAGTATTAAAAATGAAATTGCTACGCCGAAATCACCAGAACAAAATAGTTTTATCGAACGTCAAAACAGAACTACTGTTGAAAGTGCCAACGCCATGTTGCATGAAAGAGAGCTTTCACTATATCTGTGGGGTAAAGCAACAAATACAGCAGTTTACGTTACCATCAACTGAAGCTCTAGAAGGTTCTAAACCGTATGAAAAATGCATTGAAAAGAAACCTACAGTTAAACCTTTACAGGTTTTTGGCTATGACGCATTTGTTTTTATTTTCAAAGATCAACGCAAAAAAAAAATTAAGCATTACTCGATTAACAACGGACTTAATTATAATCATAACTACAACTCCAGTGGGCAATGCAGACAATCAAAGTCACAATCACAAAATAATAATTTCAGTAGACAATTTAGACAAAACCAAAACAAAGAGTTTAGTGGACGGTATAGACTGTAACGACCCAATTTTTGCGGTCATATAAAAATTAGGGTAACATAATTTGCGCGACTCTAAATTATTTGTTCAAAGAAATAAAAAGCAAAACCAATATATTTTTACAACAAGCATGGAATGATCATGTAAACATACAAAATCAATTCTTAGGTGGAATGGTCACGTAAACATACAAAAACAATTCTTTGAGGAAAAATGCACAATTGGAGTAAACAAGCAAGTAACCGAAAACTTAATGTTTTTTTTTCGCAAAACATGTAAAAACAATTCGTGGATGACGAAATGCACATTTGGCGTAAACAAGCCAGATAGCGGAATTAAAAGCGTCCACAAGATCGAATAAAAGGGGACGAAGTTGTGAAATCGATCTCTTTTGGAAATCACCTTCGAGCAGTGAGGACGAGTTTTTTTTTTTTGAATTACCACCCGTGAGCAGAACAGACGAGGTTGGTGCAGAGTTACCGCCGACAGCTGACAACAATTACAGCACAATCGCAGGATACCGATCTGGGAGGTTTAAAAGTTTCCAGAGAGAGAACTTCCATAGAAGACTTCAAAAGTACCCTATGGGAAATCTCGGTAGAAGGTATTATCTAGCACGTGGCGGTGGCGGATGCACGAAGATCAAGAAATACTAAGAATTTGGGTAACAAGGGAAGAGTCATGAAATCTTGGTAAGCACGTTCCAATATATATTTATATTTATTATTTTATGTGTGTTATGCGGGAGACCCATAGATATATAAAATCAAGCCTCCTGTGTTTACAAACAGCTTGTGCTTCAATAAATGCAGTGTGCTAGGGAATCATAGTTACAACTCCATATTCCTGCGTCTACAGCTTAGTCTGCGTTAGTTAAAAATTCTGTGCTTAGCTTCTTCGAAAATCATACTCTACGAATATTGTATTCTGTTTTTACAAACAGCTTGTGTTTCAATAAATTCAGTGTGCTAGGGAATCATAGTTATAACTCCATATTCCTGCGTCTACAATTTAACTCGCGTTAGTTGAAATATCTGTGCTTAGCTTCTTCGAAAACCACACTCTACGAATATTGTATCCTGTGAACCCTAGTGAAGGGGTGTAAGTTAGATCGCCTCCACGTGGTGCACCCTGGGTAATGCTAAATGATCTATCTCTCACCGGACACTGTCCCTTTCATGGGCTCCAGTATCCGCTGGCAACGACCGCTTTTTCGTCCTCGGACTACTCTACTGATCAATTTCTCTGTTTTTGATCGCCTTGGGCTGGTGGTTACAGGTTTCTGGACCTAGTTGTCTTCTGACACGGTAGCACCGGGGTGACACTCGCGTGTGAACGGCTCCAGGCTAAGTCTGTGGCTGTCTCCGTCCCGTTAAAACCCTGGCAGGCCTCAAAGTACGTTCTGCATCCGTCGCCATTAAGTTGACCGTGTAGGTTCGGTTGTAGCTGGGCTCCCCATTAGCACTGATCTGGCTCTGAGCACCTGTTTCCCATAAGGACTGGTGCCAACCCTCGCATGGCCTCCCTGCACTTGCATAGATAACCATGGGATCTTCGCCGGTGACTACACTCACGGGTTTCAGATAGCAGCTTTGAGTGGGGACCCAACAGAATGAATACTAATAAAAATAAAACTAATAAACAAACCTCCAACCCTTCGGGGGGAAGGCAAGCGTCTGTCAATCCGTCTAGACCTCTCTCTCAGACGGCATTACTTAGCACAGCTTCATCATCGAGCACCTCGGCGTCTATGCCAGGTAGCAACGCTGCCTCTTGTTCTTCTGCAGGCGCACCGGTCAAAGCGAATTTGCTGACCGCTCCACCAGCAACCAACACCAACTCCAATTCCGGTGTAAAATCTCATGTCAACCCCTCGACGAGGGCGTATAGAACACGGAGGACAGCTCACCGTAGGCTAAACCCCGCCGACCCTTCTTCGCTTACAGAAAGCGACAAGGCAAAAATAACTTGGACAAGGGAGAATGTCAAAGTCCGTCCCGCCGATTTTACAAAAACTACCTCTGCCCCTGTGCAAAAACGACAAAGGTCGACTGAACAGGCTGGACAGTCAGCAACGTCCACATCTTCGAAGCGTCCCAAGCTGGGACCTTCAAAACCCTCCAAACCTCTTAGTGAAATCATTAAGGAGAGTCTGACTTGGGCCATAATTGATACTGGCAACAGTGACGGCACCATTTCCCCAGTTAACTGGAAAAAGGTCGAGCGGGCTCTCCTGAAGGTTTATATGGAAGTCGTGGCTCTTCACCCTGGCCCTTCGCCTTGCTGTCGTGACGCAGGGTGGTACCAGGGTCATGTAAAAATAATTGCTTGTTCCGATTAACGCTCGGCGGATATATACAAAGAAGCAATTGGTAAACTTGGGGAACTCTGGCCTGGCGCACAGCTTAAAGCTGTTTCTATGGATAATATTCCACAGCGCCCTCGCTCCAAAGTCTGGCTTCCTTCGGAGCTCTCTTCGCCTGAGGAGATTCTCGCACTTCTTAAGGCAAGCAACCCAGATCTTCCTACCCACGACTGGAAGGTTGCTAAGGTCAGCGAACCCAGAGGCGACTTCATAGAGGCTCTCGTTGTTCTTAACGAACAATCGCTCGCCCCCCTTCAAGCCCGAAATCGGGTGATCAACTATGGCTTCGGGTCGGTCACCCTTAGAATCTACAAAAGCGACTCCCAAGTCGCCCGACAACAACCTTCTGGGGTTGTCTCTTCAGATCCGGTCTCTGATTGCAGGGCTGTTGTTGCTGATACTAATATCACCGAAGACGGGGTAAGTGACAAAATCAGTATCCTTTCCTCCGACGATGGAGGCAGTATTTTCTCGTCATCCGAATTGGTTGGCGAACTTTTTACAGATATGGCGCTGTCCCGCGAACCCTCACCGATGTCGGACGAGGACAAGCTGAACAGCACCGTGGTTGGAAACACTTAGGTATGTTGAAGGTTGTGCAAATTAACCTCCAACACTCGAAATCTGCCTCGGCAGCCTTAATCCTCCGCCTAGCTGATAAAGGAGAGGACATCATTCTGATCCAGGAACCTTGGGTTGTTAATAATCGGGTTAATCGGGTTGTTAATAATCTGTATGCAAACGGATACCGTATTGTATTCGTAGAAGGTCAAGGTAAACCCAGATCTTGTATTCTAGTAAAAAACAACATTAATGCCTTTTTACTTCCTAGATTTAGCAATAACGACAACATAGCCTTGGCCATCGAACACGAGGCAAAGGCTCTTTGGATTGTCTCAGCTTACATGGCACATGATCATGATGCCACTCCACCTCATGATTCTCTAAGGCTTCTGACATCAGAGGCGAATAGTAAAAGGATCCCGGTTATTATTGGAGCCGATGCCAATGCACATCACGAAATGTGGGGCAGCACCGACACCAACGAGCGATGTGAGTGTCTTTTTGATTTCATTCTTGCAGGCAACTTTATGATCGCTAATAAAGGTAATGAACCAACATTCATGACTTCTAATCGAACGGAAGTACTCGACATTACCCTCATTAGCGTACACTTTTCTAATTTTCTCAAAAACTGGTCTGTATCACAGGACTGCTCCTTTTCGGACCACAGATACATAATGTTTGACGTGGACCTGTTGGTGAACTTTGAAATAATTAGATCACCCAAGCCTGTCAATAGGAAACGTACCGAATGGTCCACTTTTCGATCAACTCTTGAGTCTAGCTTACAGCCGGACCCCCCCACTATTTTGAACTGCTCCGATATCGAACAGACAGTCGACCTCCTCACGGCAGCAATCAAAGGCGCTACAGATGCGGCTTGTAAGCCCTCAATATTTCGTGGAAAACCTAAACCACCATGGTGGAATCTAGATATTATAGATCTCCGCAAATGTTGTAGAAAACTTTTCAATGATGCTAAAGCAACCGGTAATTGGGCACTATATAAGGAAAAGCTTAGGGAATTTAAATATGCCATTCGGCGGGCCAAAAGAGCAGCTTGGAAAAATTTCTGTGGTAACATAGAAACTTCTTCTGAGTCTAGTCGACTGCGTAAAATTCTTAATTCCTCCCATAAGACCCTAGATTGTATCCGGGCCCCCAACGGTCAATGGACTAACTCTAGCAAGGAAACTTTAGATATTCTGCTAGACACTCATTTCCCAGGGAGTGTAGCCTCTGATGCGTATGCATCAGCACAGTTCGAGTCACCTACGCTGGCTATCTCCAATCCTTTTCAAGTGACTTACACGCAAATAAGGTGGGCCATCAAAACTTTTCAACCATATAAGTCTCCAGGTCTGGACGGCATCATTCCTGCCGACATCCAACAAGGTGAATTTGTCATTCTTCCCTGGCTTCTTAGTATATATAACAGCTGCCTTAAACTCATGTATATTCCCAGTCGTTGGAGAATCGCTCGAGTAGTATTCCTTCCCAAAGTAGGGAGAACGACACACTCCAGCGCCAAAGACTATAGGCCCATTAGTCTGTCCTCCTTCCTTCTAAAAGTACTGGAAAGGGTTCTTGATCTTCATATCAGAAACACTATAAACCCCGGACTTCTTTCTTCATCACAGCATGCATACACTAAAGGCAAGTCTGTCGACACGGCGCTTCATGCTCTCATTTCACAAGTTGATTATTCCATCTCTCTCAGGGAATATACACTTGCAACTTTTCTAGACATTGAAGGCGCTTTCAATAATGTGTGCCCAAATGGTATCGTTAAATCTCTTTCAAATCTAAACCTTGATGAAAGTCTGGTGAAGTTTGTAGAGGTCCTTCTTAAAACAAGAATTATCACCTCCGATATCGGAAGTTTTAAATCATGTAGAACAGTTTGTCGGGGAACACCACAGGGTGGGGTACTTTCCCCACTGTTGTGGAACATAGCGGTTAATACCTTGTTGAAACTTTTGGAACGATCAGGATGTAGCGTAATAGCTTATGCCGATGACATTGCTATCGCTTCATCGAGTAAATTTCCCCAGGTTTTATCGAACGTTATTAATTCCGCGCTCGTCACGATAACCGAATGGTGTAGAGAATTTGATCTTGATATTAACCCTGGTAAGACCGAGGTCATTCTCTTCACTAGAAAATACAAAATTCCTTCCTTCTCCCTTCCCAAGATAAAAGACATTACACTAAGCTTAAGCTCGAGCGTCAAATATCTGGGCCTCATAATGGATTCTAAACTCAATTGGAAGGCAAACTTGGTTGAGAGAGTCCGCAAAGCTACTTGTGCCACTTACTGTTGTAGAAGAGCTATAGGTCGTAGCTGGGGTCTTCAACCTCGTATTTTAAATTGGCTCTATACGGCAGTTATTGAACCTACTCTTCTCTATGGGGTTGCTTTCTGGTGGCAAGCTACTGAAAAGGCATGTCACTCTAAACTTATTGACAAAACTAGGAGAATATCCGCTCTTCAAATCACCGGTGCTTTGCGCTTCACTCCCACTAAGGCCCTTTTCACTCTGCTTCACTGGTTGCCATCGCGGCTTCTTGTAAAACAGCAAGCTAAGATTGTAGCAACCAGACTAAATGCTCTTCCACGCTGGTCTAGAATTGATACAGGACATGCGATCATACTGAATCAGGATCTTCCAGCCCCCTTATCAATCGACTACAAGTGTTCCTACTCAGACCTTAACCAGGGGTTTAAAGTTCTTATACCTAGCAGAGAAGACTGGACCCTTGGAAGAGTATCTACCTCTAATACAATAGACATCTACACAGATGGCTCCAAAATAGACAATCGAGTCGGCTGTGGCATTTTCTCGGAAAGATTAGGTCTTAGTGTCTCGCTTCGACTTCCTAACTACTGTAGTGTTTTCCAAGCAGAAGTAATGGCTATCCATTATGTTGTAAAATGGATCCTTGACAATTGTACCTCTGTAGAAAGCTATTCGATTTTCTCGGACAGTCAGGCTGCCGTTAAATCACTGGTAAGCACCTCAGCCTCATCAATTATTACGCAAAATTGCCGTGTTTCTCTCAATGACCTAGCTATGTGTGCTAACGTTCAACTTATCTGGGTTCCTGGTCATAGGGATATTGCGGGTAACTGCAGGGCGGACGAGCTTGCCAAGACGGGGGCTCTTCTCCCTGATATTCATCTATTAGAAATTGGTGTTCCACTTGCAACAGTTAAACTGGCAATTAAACAAAAATATCTAAGCATTGCTCAGCAACAATGGGTAAGTGAGCCCAGTTGTCACATTTCTAGGTCGATCTGGTCTAACTTGGATAAAAAGCGTACAAATCAGCTGCTCCAACTAAAGAGAGATCTGCTCAGTGCTACGGTATCGGTGCTGACGGGTCATTGTTTAATAGGGAGGCATGCTATGAGACTGGGTCTTCCTTATAATGACCTTTGTCGCGGATGTGGCTCTGAGGACGAGGAGGAAACTATGTTTCATCTCATGTGTCAGTGCCCATCTTTAGCCAGAAGAAGATCAAAAATCTTGGGGGCCCCTTTTCTGACCGATCTAACTGATCTGTCATCCTACAATGTGAGGGACCTAGTGTTGTGGTTACGTGCACGATAGGGTGTGGAAAAAACGGTTTGGCCGTTATTAAATAAAAATGCAAATATAGCCTTGGCACTAAGTCTCATGTTACGATGCGGTAGCATAAGACTATGCAGAAGGCAACGATCCCGCAACGCGAGCGTGGAATGTGCTGACACTACAAAACGTGACCAGCAAACACGCCACTTTTGAAGCTAACGCAAAAGTACAGAAACTTTTGAGTGAGCAGTTGCTGTTTTGTCCCCACCGAACAAGGAACGGTCTAAACTGAAAGCCATAGCGCGTTCTTAACGTTCGAGTGTTCATATGTATCACCGTCGGGCTGCACGGTTCGAAAGCATTTTGACTCTGTGTTTTTCAAAAAATAGAAAGTGGTTAAGTTAAGCAATAAAAGAAAGTGGAATAAGTTAATTCTATGATCGATAGAAAACAGCCCCAACTTGATTCAAGTGATTCTAAATTGTTAAAACAAATATCGTCGAAAGCACAATTGCTAACACCAAAATATTTAAAAGTAATGAAAACGTTTTGTGTTAATACAATCTAAAACAAATATCGTCGAAAGCACAAATTGCTAACACCAAAATATTTAAAAGTAATGAAAACGTTTTGTGTTAATACAATCTAAAACAAATATCGTCGAAAGCACAAATTGCTAACACCAACATATTTTAAAGCAATGAAAACGTTTTGTGTTAATACAATCTAAAACAAATATAGTCAAAAGCACAATTGCTAACGCCAAAATATTTAAAGCAATGAAAACGTTTTGTGTTAATACAATCTAAAACAAATATCGTCAAAAACACAATTGCTAACATCAAAATATTTAAAAGCAACGAAAATGTTGTGCTGAAGTCAAGTTAAAACAAATATCGTACTACAAATTTCGTTTTTCGTCAGCAGCCGTTAATCAACATGAGGTTTATCTCTTCCTCAATTTCCAATTCACGTCGTTTTTCCTCCTTTTGAACTGTCGAGATTCTTGGTCGAAACAACAACAACCTTCAAGTTTCCTGAACAAAACACTGTGTAACCACCAGCAACAACCCTAATCTTTAACAAAAACCAACTCGGTGGTGATCATAATTGTGTCAAAGAAAGCAGCAGAGGCACAGCCGAAGTGTAAGCAGAACTACACCAGTAAACAACTGCAGCGGAATTAATCCCATCAGCCACTAAGTTGGAAGTGACAACACCAGCAGCAACAGGTCGGCATCAATAGTTCCGGATCGTAGCAAAGCGACGACAGCATTTGGAGTAGGGTTTAAATCTAATAAATACACAAGAACCGAACCCCAACTCCTCGTGTTTTTTTTGTAATATCAACACCGATAGGGACCACGACACTAGCTAGATTCATAGAACTGTCGGGCTGGTTTTCTTTCACCTAATGGGGGAGTCGTTGCCTCTCTGTTGGGCGTTGGTCGTATACAGATCACCTTATCTATATACGAACATCGCTCTTTCCTTGTGGTACCACAACGGGCCATTATTTGTGCTTAAGTGGGCTTTTTCTTGGTAAACAGGGCCGCCACTCCAACCAACCAACCAACCCTAGTGATGTACATAAAATATAAATTATAACTAAATTAACTTGATTTACATACATTGAACAATGTAAAAATTCTATTATTTATAAAATTTGTTTATTTACTTTATATAAACATTATTTCTAGAGAATATGAAGCATAACTAAATTAACTCGATTTACGTACATTGAACAATGTAAAATGCTATTTATTTAAAAAAATTTGTTTATTTACTTGATATAAACATTATTTCCACAGAATACGGAGTTTAATTAAATTAACTTGATTTATATACATTGAACAATGTGAATTCAATTTATTTATAAAAATTTGTTTATTTACTTTATATAAACATTATTTCTAGAGAATACGAAGTTTAACTAAATTAACTTGATTTACATACATTGAACAATGTAAAATTCTATTTATTTAAAAAAATTTGTTTATTTACTTTATATAAACATTATTTCTATGTAAATAATTAAATTTGAATAATATATATAACAACAATAAAGAATATGTTCGATACAAAGGTTAATGTGGTTTTTGAGTAAAACAGTGATTAGGTACGAGTAAATAATCAGGAATTACGCTGTGAATCGGAGTCGAGCCCAAAAATACAAATTATCTTGTAAGAACCTTGGACACTGCTGAACTATCCCAACTATAGACTGCCCCACGTAAAGGGATTCATTACAAGACACAGGCAAGTTTCAAATTTCAGACAAACAAATTCGATGCAAAGTCATCGAAATAACTCAACTCCAATGGAGGTTGACTATGTACAGGACAATAAACAAATTCCTAAAGAAGAACATTATGTGACCCCAGAACATCTCTACTGATTGTTGAATTAACTATAAAAGAATAAATGCCTGAAATAAAATGCCTAACTGGTTCGACAACCACCCTACTTGACAAAAACAAATTGTTGAATTACAAACGACAAAAACTAAAAACTACAATTCCTAGGACAAACCACCATTAATGAAGGAATAGTAAAACCTCTGCCAAATGAATTCAACGAAAATAATTTTATTAGTCGACAACTTACATCGTTTATAAATAAAAGCAAATTTATTCACTAGTTTGCGAAGACACGAGTTTAGAAAAAAAAACATAAAATTAAAAATTTATTTGAAAGGAATATAGAATATATATAAGAATATATAAATAAAACATGTGTTAAATATTTAGACGATATACTTATTTTTAGCACAAGTCTAGATGAACACATTACAAGCATTCAGAAAGTATTTGACAAACTTAAACAACATAATCTAAAAATTCAAATTGACAAGTGTAATTTTTTTTTCTAAAACAACTGAATACTTAGCTCATGTATTAACACCGGAGGGGATAAAGCCGAATGCAAGTAAAATTGAAAGCATTCAACTGCTTAAACTACCCGATACTCCAAAACAAATAAAATCATTTCTTGGTTTTACTGGATACTATAGAAAATTCGTGAAAGAATATGCTAAAGTAGCTTACGGTATGACACGATATTTAAAGAAGGGTACAAAATTAAGTTAAAAAGACCCGTAATAAATTGATGATTTCGAAAAAAATTATTAACAGAGTCCCCTATCTCAAGATATAATAACTTGGAAAAATAATTTAAATTGTGTGAGGACGGAATTTTTACATTAAAATGTCCACCCTACATAAGAAAGTAATACAAGTCCGAACCGGCGACATCTGCGAACACAATATAAAATTTAAAATTGTATTATAAAAATTAACTAAAATAAACAAATACGTTGAATATGAATATTACTTTTGTTTATTTATTATAACTTTCTTTTTAATTTACAAATTAAAATTTAGCAAACATAAACACACTTTCTAGCGAACATCAAATTAAAACAAAATGTGGAGCGGCTAAAAGAACAGTACAAGAACCCACCAGTGAAGTACACATCGCAGTCCCACCTATGCCACAAACCATTGAACAAGTAAGGAAGTGGGCTATCAAATATGATGGGAGCAAGGACCCACTAATGTTCATCGAGCGAATCGAAGAATTGGTAGAAGTCTATGGGTTAAATAATAACACCATGCCACGCACTATGCCCGAACTCTTAAAGGACAAAGCGTTGATCTCATACAGAAACAACAATAAACAATGGAAACTGTGGATCACCTTTAAGTCCGACTTTCTTAAATTTTTCCTACCAGCAAGGTATTTTGAGAAATTAGAGGATGAGATCCGTGCGCGCAGATAAAAACAACGAGAGCCTTTTAAAGACTATGTTGTCACTATACAGAATTTAATGCGACATGCCGGAATCAATACTAGTCAGCAATTGGATCGAATTCAGGGACGGACTTACAGTTAAATATTAAACGTCGTGATTTCGTGAATCTGGAGGAACTGGTAGCATTGGCCGAAGACTTTGAGCTATTACGCCGCGAACAGGAAACAACTAATCATAACAAGCCAAGTGAGGAACGTAACCATACAATGAAAGTCCAGAACATGAAAATAGATCATCCCAAATTGGCCTGTCGCCGCTGTGGACAATGCGGACTCATTGCTAGTAGATGCTAAGGACGCCCAATTCTATTCTGTTGGGAGTGTGGCATCAAGAATATCCGCACCATTGTCTGCTGCCGACAATATTCGGCAAACGAAAACCAGAAGCAGCTCGACCACGATGTAAAGTTATTGAGAGTCATCCACCGAAGAACCTAAACAGTTAAAAAGATAAAAAGATCAACGGAAAAAACGCAATCAATACTAACCTTAGCACTAAAAATAAATACAAAACCCACGCCTTGGATATCGGTAAATCAGTTTCGTACATAACACCGGTCGATAGGAGAAATAAACCAAGAGCTGCTGGTTGGCGAACGGAATGCTCCACACCTATCGAAGCCCAAGCAATGGAAATGCAGTTGCCAGCAGTCAAATTGGCAGAACAACTGCTAATGGATATTGACAATGATGACGTTATAGTCTTAGACGCCCCAGAGTTAGTCGACGAGCTCAACCGTAGTATTAATAGTCCAACCACCACCACAAATAATACAGAAGCTTTCACATCGACAACTGCAAACGAGCTATTACAACGGATGTTGTATTTGTCCGTCGGACAAATACCACAAACACCGAGAGCACCACCTTCGCCTAACATTAATCTCGTAAAATCATTAAGGTCGTGTAGTGGCATATTAACCATGACCACACACAATACGTTGTGTGCAATATTTAATGTGTCATGCCAACCCAAAACTCTCGGATATCAAGCATGACCGAGAAACCCAAAATGCCAAATATAAAATAATTGATGAGTCAGATATTTGACTGGCATGCTCAACACATGAATTTGTGTTAAGTGTTTTCCGGGATCATATTGCAAGCAATTGTGCATGCAATATGAGTTGCCCTCAATAAAGTTGGTAACCAGATGTGTGCCACTGTAAAGAATACAATTGTGAGCGAAACGACCAATGACATAAGTATATGAAAATTTTATGACACAGATAATTATAAGTATTAAAATTGTATAACCAATAGTAAATAAGTAAATAAGCAGAACGCTAAGTATTCTATATATGCGTTCTTAGTACATAAGAGGTATCAAACTTTCTTCGGTACTAGAACGTAAGTTATCAGACAGTCTTTTTGTAGTGTTTGATATAGTGTATACAAAAGATACAGCTAAGGAACTAAAATGTAAAAACCAGAATTATAACAAAGATCTAAACAAAACATTATTGACTTTTTATTTTATCATTGCTATGTGAAATATGCATAGCTCAAAACTTTGTCACTAGAATAAACGGTTTCTAGTAAAACCATATGTGGAACACTTGCGTTCTTAGTTATAATACCATTTATTCATAAGCTATTTCTTTTAAGATATTATATACGTCTAATTTGGGTTAACCAATTAGAGGCAAGTAATTTTAATATTAACCAATACAATCAATACATAAGATTCTATAGGAAATTATTATTAAGAAACTATGGTACATTTAAGAAATTTAAATAAATAAAAATTAGTCTAAAAATGACTAGAAAAAGATAAAGTTTTTTTATTAATTTATAAACGATCAATTATTATATTGCAAAGCGATTCAAGCCATATGTTATTAATTTGGATCCTACTCGTCTACAACCTCCATTCGGTTGTAATATTCATATCCGGGATACGGTTAATTGGAAAAGTGTTGAAAATCTGGCAACACAACACTATTGTATTCTTTAGTTTTAAGTAATTTTTACAGTATGAAATAAACTACTCATAAGTCAACAAGTCAATAACAATTTTTCTTTATGGGTATAGTTGATTTTTTTTATCTCAACACAAAGAAATCACTTAACAATTCAAAGGCGAAGAAACAGCACTCAATCTATTCACCACACAATTTGAAAATGCTTTGAATTTCATAAAAAAAAGCTGGACAAAAAGGACATAGATGGTGTATTATTGATGCTCCAGGTCAAGCAAAAAAATTCGTTTGCTCTACTGCAGTACAATAATCACGAAATCATTGGCCTGTAAACTTCCAACAATATTTGTATATATTATGGATAATCTACGATCCGTCGACCCAACAACATTTGTGATTCACATGCTACAAGCTAGATTAATTTTAAATAAGGTAGCTTTACCATTCATTGTGGCATTAAATAATAAAATAAAAATATTTGTTTTTATTAATACATTTGGCAATTATATTATTACACTATGTCACAAAACTTGCTTTCCAAATAGCAGTCGTGATGCTGGCTGGTATCAGGGTCATATAAAAGTAATTGCATGTTCTGACCAACGCTCCGCGGATCTTTACAAAGAAGCGACTGGGAAACTTAGGGGAACTCTGACCCGATACACCGCTTAAAGTCGTTTCCATGGATAACATTCCACAGGTACAACCACGAAACCAGATTAGAAGTCACTGTGAACTCAAAAGGGACAACCTCCAAATACAGCTGGTCTCAATAAAAATCTCAAGTTTATATGTAATTATGTTTAACTAACCTTTTTTTTGTTTTTTTGAAATACGATTAAAGAAATAATATTTATATATAATTACGCTAACAAAAGAGTTTGTGTTCCCTTTTTAACTGTGTTGCCGTTGACATATTTATATATAATTACGCTAACAAAAGAGTTTGTGTTCAGCAACAAAATACATGTGTTTTTGAATGTTTTTTGTTTTTGTAGCGAATTGTATATTGTTTACGGTGGATTTGTGTGAGCGATTTTTTTCCACTTTAATTGTGTTTGGACTTTCTGTGTTGCAAAACTGAATTCTGTTACAATTACATTTTTAATGCACATTAAATTTCAAGTATTGTTTGTGAAAAAAAACACATTGAAATGGAAATAGCCACAATTGAAGTGCATTATGTGATAGTTAAATTTTTTACCATTTTTTTCCAAGTTTAATTAGATGATTGAATCGACATTAACAACACTTTAATTCGTGAGATAATTTCTTCGTGTGATTTGACGATATCCCATTGCTTTCTTTGTTATCGATGAGTTTATTTTTTTCTTTAGTTTCAATTTGTGAATAAAATTGTGAACGTAATTTGTATGTTCGGTAGCTGATATTTTTTGCTAATCAGTACAGAGACAAAGAAATAGAGAAAATATGCAATTGAGTAGAATACGAAATGTAATACTACAAATTTAAATTTAATTCAAGTTGATGATAATATTGATAATAATTCAATTCCTTTGCGAAGTTCATTCAAATGTGCATTGGGTGAAATACCGCCTAATTTGATCTCTTTCATATTGGTTCTATGAACCAATATGTTTACCAAATCATTTTGCTTCAGAGTCTACAATGCGTGAAAGGAATGCCTTCCAAATGTGTTGCCATCAGGGTAAAGATCATTGTTGTAGGAAATCAATATAATAACCGAATCGCTCTCTTGATGCGTTTTTATATATTATACAATTTCGCTTTAAATCAGTCGCGTTTAAGATCGCTGCATATTCGGATGCCCAATCGGTGGTGTTTATTCATTTTTTATTTGTCATATACCTATAGTTGTTTGCATTGTTGAATAAATGCTTATTAATAAATGAATTAGTTTTGAACATAAATCGTTGTGTAAATTATTTATTTTGAAGTTTGTTGAAACTTAGTTATTAATAATAACTTAATAAACCTTAAATTTTGTTGTTTGAATATAACAAATTTTGTAACAAATAACAAATATTGTGGTACAAGAATTGGTGCTTTGGTGGTCTGCGGATTTGTGCTGTGCGACCAACAATCTCCAACAGTCATCTTCCACTATTAACACAAAAAAAATTTTTTAATTCATTGTATGACGGTCTCACATCAAATGTTAAAAATATAAAGAAAAAGTCCAAAAATTATTTTGACAATATTCGAAGCTACAATTCGGCCTATGCTATGGTCAGTTCGGAAGCTAATATTTCTGACACAGTTTTAAGAGGAATTTATCATTTTAAAATTCAATACATATTGTTCGTGAAATTATTGTTATTAATAAACTAACTGATTTCTTTTTCAAACTTTATTTTTTTTTTTTGGTTGCACATGGCAACTCTATAATTGTATGATATAAGCCTTTTTTTGAATTCAATAAATTATTATTTCTTTGAAACTTTAACGATTCGGTTGTTTTTCATTTTTGTATTCTCATACATTGTTTTGTTTCGCAGTGGCTTCAAAAACGCTTGAAGCCCCAACATTTGGTGACCCCGACGTGATAGTGATTGTTTTTTGTGACGAATATATTTTTTAAATATTATTGAACATTTCGGTTGCAGTACATTGCTGCGTCGACAGCACTGCATTAACCAGTTTTTAGTGAAAATATATTCTTTAAATATTGTTGAACATTTATTAATTTAATTTTATTTATTTAAAATTGTGTATATGCATGAATAAATTTTACTTAATATCTAGTTATATATATTGAATTTTTATGAATGTTACATACGAAATGAATTTTACTTATTAATTAGACATAAAGTGAATTGGTTTTATATTTAGGCTAGGTATAAGTTATTTTTAGTATTTTTTTTAATAAAATAATATTACAAAACAGTATTTTCGTCTACCTAAAAAGTTATTTATATATGCTAAACAAAACCAGCAGCGAACATCCACACGCACGGCAAGCACAGCAAAGCCAGCAGCGAACATCCACACGTACGGCAAGCACAGCAAAGCCAGCAGCGAACATTCACACGCACGCGGGATTACACTTGTGCGGTTGTGCCCCCTGCGGAATAGGGGTTAGAATATTCTCGCGGTAAGGCATGCCTGTCGTAAGAGGCGACTAAAATCCAGCTAGGCGTCGGAGGGTGTGGCTTAAAAGGTCACAGAAACCCTGAGAAGCCCCTAAGCTGAGCCGAGTAGACGCCGGCTCTAACTAAGCGTCCACCATCCCGGGATGGCATCGAGGGACACGTAAGCGCACAATGTCTGCTTCCAATGTGAGAGCAATTGATGCGCCAACGAGGGAGTCGGAAATGCGCAGCGTCTGTATATCATGTTAGGAACAACTGTCGCATCACAATTCACATACGAGAGATGATAATGGAGGAAGCCTATAAGAAAAGGCATCAGGATCGATACCAGTAAGATTCTGATTACGGCATACTGGACAACAGCAAACGATTGGACATGATGACATGATAATGGAGAAAGCCTATAAGAAAAGGCATCAGGATCGATACCAGTAAGATTCTGATTATGGTATACTGGAGCAAACGATTGGATATGATGACTTGGGCTGGTGGATGATGTATTCTGTTACCAATATGGGCTAGAGTGAAATCTGGTCCAGACGGCTTTCAGGCTAATGCTTCATCTGCCTCCGTCCCGTTAAAACCTGGCAAGCCTTAAAGAACGATCTTGGATTCGTCCTGTTAAGTTGGGGTGTAGGGGCAGTTAAGAATATTTTCTGCTTAGCTCCCGGTTTGGCTCTGAACACATGCGCTCATAAGGCTATGTGTCAACCCTCGCATGACCTCCCTGCATTGCAAAGATAATCATGGAACCACAATAAGGGTAACTACACAACGAAACCAAGATAACGGCTTTAAGTTGGGACCCAATTGCAAAGAAAAATGTTCACAACCACAAAAACCACAAAAACACCAATACACTCTGGCGTTAATACTCCAGCCGGCACCGAAAGTGCAAAGAAGTCACGGATAGTCAGTCCCAGTCAAAACCCTTTCATGAGGGCGCCGAGACTAACACACTCACCTGTGCTATCACAAGAGAGGCAAAATAACGAGAGAGCTCGCTCATCCCCTCCGGAGCTTAATGGGAACAGTGTTCCAAAAGTGAAAAGGGAAGCGTTCGTTAAACTCGGGGACAAAATATCCGAGCTAAATGAGATGATGGGTGGAGGAAGAAGGTCCATCCACCAAGCAATGCGTGATCTTGTTGCATTGATATCATCGCTCTATAAAAGAACTGCCGAAGAGACACCAAATAAAACTATCACTGCTAAAACCAACGATAGAGGTACCCAAACAATTCAGCCGCAGCAAACACCAGTTATATCCAAACGGTTAGGAGAAGAAATCGAAAAAAGTAGGAAGACACCGCCTAAGAAGACGAAAACAAATCGACCCGTGGGGGCAAATAATACTAAGTCTAAGGAGCCAAGGAAAGCATTGGAAAGCAACTTAGAAACGGTGGCCGGGACGAACGGCAACGCTGATGTACCTCAAGCACCAATTGAAGACAACAACAAACGACACGCTTGGGTTTTACAAACAAAAAAACGCGTGAAACCACCTCGACCGGATGTAGTGATCAATAAACCGTCTGAGAAACTTTCCTTTGCGGACATACTCCGGAAAGTAAAAGGAGCTCCAGAGCTTAAAGCAGTCGGTAATGATGTTCACTCTATCAGGAAAACACAAAAAGGGGAACTTCTGCTTGAATTCAAAAGATCAGCAGAAACAATAACAAGTGTCCACCAAGACCACATCAAAAGTATACTACCTGAGGAAATAGAGGTCAAAACGCTAACGGAGGAAGCTACCTTTGAACTACGATACCTGGACGAAATAACCACAGAAGAGGAAATAATTGATGCATGGAAAAACCAACTAGGCGAAATACATCCCTCGGCGATCAAAACAATAAGAAATGCCCCTGGAGGTACCAGAACGGCTATAATTGTAATACCAAAGAAGCTGGCCGGTAAAGCTGAGGAGGTGGGCAAACTACGAGTTGGATGGACCGTGTGCCGATTACTCCAAAAAGTTACCCCCAGAAGATGTTACAAATGCTTCGATTTTTGACATGTGGCAAGGAACTGTCAGAGCTCCAAAGACTGGTCAAAACACTGCTACAAGTGTGGTGGAGAGGACCACCTTGCTAAAGCGTGTCAAGGTGCCCCTCACTGCCTACTTTGTAGAAATGACACAAATATTGACGCTAACCATATTACGGGAGGACCTAAATGTCCCCACTACTTGACTGCCCGCCGGAGGATACTAAATAAAAAAAGATGAAAGTTTTACAGCTGAACTTAAACCACTGTGAAGCGGCACAGGATCTGTTAAAGCAGACTGTACGCGAATTAAAAATAGATCTAGCTATAATGAGCGAACATTATAGTACACTAGACAATCACTGCTGGGCTACCAGCAAGTGCAACAAGGCATCGATATGGACGTGTGGTAAATTCCCACTAGAGAAGGTCTTCGACGGAGGGGAAGCATACGTAAAAAGTACAGTGAATGGAATAACGTTTTTCAGCTGTTATTTACCTCCCAGTCTATCAATCGAAGAATACAAACAAAGACTGGACAATATTGTTAGCGACGCTAAAAATATGAAGCCGATAGTGATTGCCGGTGACTTCAATGCCTGGGCCATTGAATGGGGCTCAACATTGACAAACCCCAGGGGAGAGTGCCTACTAGAAGCATTGGCCACCCTGGATGTAGTATTACTGAACTGCGGCCAAAAGGATACATTCACAAGGAACGGTAGAAGCTCTAAGATTGATTTGACATTTATCAGCGATCCACTAGCTAATTCAACTGAGTGGCAAGTGTCAGATATCTACACACATGGTGACCACCAAGCTATCATATTCGAAATACATGACCGCTCAGCAAGAACCATTCCTGCGGTAGCCACTCCAAATCCGCTATGGAAGGAGTTAACTTTGGACAAAGAAGCTTTTAAGCTCTCAATGGACAACATCCACCTAACTGGCAGTGCGAATGATAAAGCAATACAACTGATGCGCTGCATAACAAATTCATGTAACGCATCTATGGCAAAGAAAGGCCGGCGGAATGGCAGACAACATGTGCATTGGTGGACTGACCAAATTTCCGAACTGAGAAGAAAATGCAAACATGCGCGACGACTATGTCAAAGAGCAAGGGGTCGCGAAAATTTTATAGCGCACCAAGAAGCCTATAAAACATCGAGAACTGAACTAAAAAAGGCGATATCGAATAGCAAGGCAAGATGCTTCAAGGAAATGTGTGAGGAGGTCGATAATAACCCCTGGGGACTAGGATATAAAGTCGTTATGAAAAAATTATATAGCTACCGTCCACCAGTTACAACAGACGCAGCTAAGCTACAAGCAATAGTTGAAGGTCTCTTCCCGCAGAGAGCTGATATAACCTATACAGTACAAGATAGTGAGCCACAGAATAAAATACCTGAGGTTAGCAGGCAAGAATTGGAAGTAGTATGCAAAGGTTTGAAACTAACCAAAGCACCTGGAGTAGATGGAATACCAAATCTGGCACTAAAGATGGCCACAGAAATCAACGTTGATTCATTCAGGGAAGTGTTCAACGCATGTATAAAGGAGAGAACATTCCCCCAGATATGGAAAATACAAAGGTTGGTGCTTATACCAAAGGGCAATAACGTACAAGATGCATCAGGCTACCGCCCGCTATGTATGATTGATACGGCCGGTAAACTTTTGGAAAAGATAATTAGCCGAAGACTAGAAGAAGCCTTGAATGGCAATGGTTTATCAGATAGACAATTTGGTTTTCGGAAGGCACGATCCACAATTGAGGCCGTGGAAGCAGTCATAGCCATAGCAAAAGATGCCATTAAAGGAGACCGTTGGCTCGAAGGAGACAAAGAATACTGTGTCATCATTACATTAGACGTTAAAAACGCATTTAACTCAGCGGACTGGGACACTGTTCTAGCAGCACTTCAAGGGAAAGACGTTCCAAAGTACCTAGTAGAATTAATCGTTGACTATTTTAAAGAGAGAATGCTTTTGTATTACACAGACAGAGGCGCAAAGTCATACCAAGTAACAGCAGGGGTACCACAGGGCTCGGTACTGGGCCCAATATTGTGGAACATTATGTATGACGATGTGCTGAGACTTGAGCTCCCAGAAGGCGCAGAAATAATTGGATTTGCTGATGACATCGCGCTGGTGGTTAAAGGGAAACATATAGAAAAGATACAATCAACATGCAACGATGCGGTCGCTATGGTAAGAAGCTGGATCACAAGTGTAGGCCTCAAACTTGCTGATCATAAAACTGAAGTCCTTCTTGTAAGCAGCAGGAAAAAGATTGAGTACATTACAATAACTGTTGGCAATGAGCGAGTCACATCAAAACAAGCAATCAAGTATCTTGGAGTAATGATCGACAATAGACTCACCTTCAAAGAGCATCTACGATATGTTGCTGCAAAATGTGCGAAAACAACGTGTGCACTATCGCGAATAATGCCCAATATAGGTGGACCTAGACAACAGAAGAAGCAGTTACTCACAAATGTAGTTAAGTCTATTGCTATATATGCGGCTCCCATATGGGCAGAAGCAATGAATAAAAAGACGTACAGATCAGGAGTAGACGCAGCCTACAGAAGATGCGCTCTCAGAGTTGTTTCCGCATTCCGTACAGTATCTACTGACGCGGCCATGGTTATTGCCGGAATGATGCCATTACAGCAGGAAGCAGAAATTGAAAAGGAAAAGCATGTAGCGAAAAGAATTGGGGTTACAAACTTCAATCAGCTCAATGAAGAAGCATTGAATAAGTGACAACAGAGTTGGGATATATCCACAAAAGGAAGATGGACGCATAGGCTCATTCCGAAGATAAGTGATTGGACCAACAGAAAGCATGGGCAGGTGAACTACTACCTAACCCAGATGTTAACTGGACACGGCTGCTTCAGAGCATATCTTTTTAAGTTCAAACATGACGAAGACGACACGTGCCCAGCATGTACATATACAAAAGAAACGGTGGAACATGTGTTCTTTGATTGCCCGAGATATGAGAGCCACCGCAGCTCCTTGGCAAGAGCAACCAGAGAGCAGGCCACACCTGATAACATCATCCAACTGATGTTAAAGTCAACAGAAATCTGGAACCTGGTGTGTATTTTTGCGAAAGAAATCACAGAAGAACAGAGAGCAGCAGAGAGAACTAGAAGAGCAGTAAGAGATGACAGCAATCGCTGAATCACCACCCTCCGAAGTAATGCTTAAAAGTGGTTCCGGAGGGATTAATGGTTAGAAGAGCCACGGTGTTAGGATGAGGTTTAGTACGTAGGCGCAACTATCAAGCAAAAGAGTAAGTCTTGGTTGCGAATCGTGCATGCTGGTAGTACGGGCTACCAGTATCTTTTGAAGATTCCACATCCCTTAGCTCGTATAGCTTAAAAAAAAAAAAAAAAAAAAAAAAACTTGTGCGGTTGTGCGTGCAAATAATAATGTGAGAAGAATTGCATATAAGATTTTTGTATGCAAAATTCACTTAGCACCAGCATGCCGAAGCGAGTAGACCTCTACTCCAGCGCTAAGTCCCCTTTTTAGAAGCCCATAGTGTTTTGATGCTAAGGCTAAATAAATCCGTAGAGCTTATTGAGTAGAATTTTATAACGCCTCTGATGTTCTGACGTCTTTGGCTAAAAACCCATTGAGTAGATTTTTATAACGTGTCTGATGTTCTGACGTCTTTGGCTAGAACGTATTAAGTAGATTTTTATAACGCCTCTGATGTTCTGACGTCTTTGGCTAAAAACCCATTGAGTAGATTTTTATAACGTCTCTGATGTTCTGACGTCTTTGGCTAAAACGCATTGAGTAGATTTTTATAACGCCTCTGATGTTCTGACATCATTGGCCAGAAGTAGAGTCAAGCTTAGAATAAATTATTTTGGAAACTTTTTAATAAATAAATTTTGATATAAAAGAAATCAAACGGCTTTTAACTTACCTCAAATTGATTTACCAGCTTCGAACTGATCAATAAACAAATTTATTGCGACGATCCGGACCGCAACTGAGTGATACCTCAGCAAAAATTAAACGACGAATCCGTGTCGTTATAATTGGCGCCCGAGCAGGGACACGAGTTCGAGAAATAAATCCAAAGGAAAGAAAACCAAGAGTAGTGATGTCGGCAGATTTAAAGGTGACCAGTGACCAAGAGTCTCGAAGACCTCCTACTCCCAGCAAGTCATGGTTATACAACCTACGAAAGGAGGAGCTCAAGAGCCTGTACAAGAGGCTCTGTACAAGAGCCTATCAACGAGGTGCAGATCGTAATCCCGCCTATTACGCAAACCATGGAGCAAGTTAGTAAGTGGGCCATCAAGTATGATGGTGGCAAGGATCCACTTATGTTTATAGAAAGGATCGAAGAGTTGGCCAACGTATATGGTATTAACGTAAATCTAATGCCACGGACCATGCCAGAGTTATTAAGAGACAAGGCGCTGATTTGGTGTCGTAACAACAACAGGCAATGGAAACTGTGGACTACATTTAAGGGCGATTTTCTGCAATTCTTCTTACCAGTGCGATACTTCGAAAAATTAGAGGATGAGATTCGTGCCCGCACGCAAAAGCAACGTGAGGGGTTCAAGGATTTCGTCATCGTCATGCAGGACCTAATGCGTCATGCCGGCCTCGACATGTGTCAACAACTGGACCGAATTTATCGGAACTCTGGTACGGATTACCAGATGTACATTAAGCGTCGCGACTTCGGAAGCCTGGATAAACTAGTTGCGCTAACCGAAGACTTCGAAATACTTCGTCTGGAACAAGACAAATCCAACCATCACAAAGTTCGTGAAGAACGTAACTACATTGTAAAGATCCAGACCGACAAAATAGTTAATCCCAACTTGGCCTGTCGTCGCTGTGGGCACTATGGGCATCTTGCCAATAGATGCCGAGGTCAACGAATACTATTCTGCTGGGTATGTGGATTAAAGAACGTACGTACAGTGGACTGTTGCCGGAAGTATTCGGGAAACGGCAACCAGGAGCACTGCACCGCGGGGATAGTGACTCCTACAGACAAAAGCCCTGCACACATGCTCAACAACCACTCTGCCTCAAGGATGCCCAAGTAATAGCCACCGTCCACTTAGATATAGATATACTACTACAATAATTTAATAGTTAATTGATGCATGAAATTTAAATAATTTTTCTACTACCTCTTCTCAATCATATGTTGACTGCGAATGTAACGCCGTATATCATATACAGTTTTTTTTTTCTTTCCTTCTTCTTTTCTTAGCGAATTGTGTAAAGAATATTTTAAATTTACAAATCCGTAATTTCATAGTTCAGAAGATTTCTTAGTTAGGCAGGCTGTATGGAGAATGGGGTGGAACAGTTAAAACAGGAGCTAACCACAGTGAATAGTTTTATAGAAAAGATATTGGTGAGATAGTGGGAGCAATTACGGGGGATAAATAAGGATAAAAAGTTTTTACAATTGACCAGGGAACCAAGGAGAGGCTGTTCCAAGTGTGGGATATGGTCTGGTTAAGAAACCAACAAAGGAAGATTAAATTCTCCTCTGTTTGGGAGGGACCATACCGAGTGATACGGGTTCGTGACCCAGTTAACGTATAGTTGTTAGTCAAGGGAAAAAACAAATGGTTCTATAAGAATCTGGTAAAGGGTGTTCGAGGTACCGTTGCAGACCGTATATAGTAGGGTAATTAATAACTCTTCGGGAGGGATGTTGTAAATTGGAGAAAACTTGAATTAAATTCATATTGATGTATTAATATATTATTAATATATTAATGCTATATTGCAAATCGCCCCTGGGGCTGGAAGCAATCGTTGCATGGCGTGATATTTGTACGCCATTTGTTTTGTTGCTAGTTGTTTGCACCAAATTTGGGATAACATGTTTTGAATTTGGTGTAAAGGCATGCGGTTTTTTATTAAGAGAGTAGGGAGTAGAATTTATTTGGTGTTCAACGCGTGTAGATGCATTGAGTGTGAACTGGTTGGATAATAAAAAATTTTGGAAAAGGGAACGGTGAATAAAAATGTTTGAACAAGATTAAATTCTTAACAATAAAAAGATTGATTGCAATTTCGCGAATAAAGCACACTGTTGTGTATAGCGCAACTATGTAAATGTAAACAAAAACAAATAATAAATTATGTCATGTATTTTTGAAAGTGCTTATGCACAAATTATTTTATATTAACTAATGTAATGCGATCGCACACGGAAGAACCACCGCAATGCAAGTAGAATATTTGGTCATAGCAAGTATGCAATTGCTATTTGACACTTTTCTTTTCTGTGCTACTATTCTGCACTTGTCGATATGACACACTTGAATGTGTCATAATATTTTCTAAGCATTGTCGTGGGTCAACCTTTTTAGTGCCGCCGCAATTAAAATTATCAGGAAAATATTTGTAAATCATTGTAAAGCATTGTAAAACATTTTTGTATAAATAGATTGGAAAATTGTAATAAAATTCAGATTTTAAACTGAGCTCGAACAGCTTAAACAAAAGTCTCATAACTTATTTTGTCTCGGCATTCTTGGATGCCTAATAATGTGCAGATTTCTTCCTGCTAATCCTAATGAGAAGAAACTAATAAATTCGAAAATAAAAATCTTATAAAGATAAAAACAAAAATAATAATAAATAATAAATTTTGAATATGAAAACAAAATTTATTATTACATGGCGATCCTGACCACTCGAATCTAATCGAAGTCAAGCCAAAAAAAAAAAAGGGAAGTTCTAGGATCTAAATTCTCTCAAAAAAATTATTATATTATATTTTCTCCCAAAACAACATACGTCAATTTTGTATGTCTTTACTTGAGGAATCTAAAAATATTTCCCAAGTTTGGGAAAAATTTCTGAATGTATTTGATGACGTTGAAGAGTACATCCCTCAATGTATAAATGGTCTTCCAATAGAAGCTCCAAAATACATACCGGTGGACAAGACAGCTGGACCTAAGCCATTAACAATCGAGCAGTATAAAGCGAGGCAGCAGAAGCCACAAGCAACACCAGTACCGAAGACACCAATAAAACCTAAAAGAAAAAGGGGCGGAAAGCAATACAATAAAAGAAAACTAATAGCAGTCCTATATAGAGAATTGAATCTTGCCACATCTTCAGAAGACCAACTGTCAATAAAAAGAAAAATAAGAGAGACAAGGAATGGGCAGTCAACCCACCAAGGAAGAGGTGATAAACAACACCAACAACAACAACAATAACAACAGTAATAACAGCATCAACGAGTTAGCTGATTCTAAAACAATTTTGTATTTTATATGTATTTTATTGTTGTATTTAGTATTATCCAAAGTAAACAATCATTATAAAAAATATGTCAAAAGACATGTTATTTTAAGCAATAACATGGTTTAAATTTGCTTAATAAAAAAAAAAAAAATATATATATGTTTTTAAAAAAAAAATTTTTTTTTATAAATATGAATAACTTTAATTGTTTTGTTTGTGGTAAAAGTTACCAAACAAGTAGAAAATTAAGCAGACATTTAGATAGAAAACACATTAAATTAATTAATTATGTAAATCGATTAATTAAAAATCTTCAAGAATAAGTAATTTTATTTAATGTACACTAAAGCTAATATATGAATTTCAACCATAATAATTATAAGTCTAATTATATTGTATTTAATAATAAGACTAGAAGGTCATACAAATAAGAGAATGTACTTCAAAAATTTTTACTTTATGAACTATAAATAAATATATATATGGAATTCACTGAAGCTAAACATATATTAGAAAAACTTAAGAAAAACCCCAATAGGTTATATTCTAGGGAATTTATAGAAAAAACAAAGGAAGAATTAGAAAATATCTGGTTAAAATATTTACCTCTAATAAAAGAGTCTGACTTAGAAGCGTACAAACAAGCATTCAACAACTTGAAAAATAATATAGAAAAATATCTCAAACAAAAAGCAGACATGGCTAGTTTTGATATTTCAACAGCTTCGAAAATAATACCCCAATTCAGTGGTGAACAACAATCACTATCTACTTTTCTTGGCATGATAGAATTTTATCATGACACCCTTAAAGAAGGAGTCGATAGAGAATCCTTGATTAAATTTGTTCTAGCAACCCGAATAACTGAGAAAGTTAAAAACAGAATTTTAACTGTTGTAAACCCATCTACACTTATAGCGTTGAAACAAATATTACATGACGCATATAAACCAAAGAAAAATACAGCACATATTCAAGGTGAACTTTCAAGATTATACCAAGGTAATATGAGCATAAACTCATATGCTTCCAAAATAGAATCCCTGATAGCAACTCTAAATGATATACAGATAACTGAACGAGGAGAACAGAACAGAGCGCTTATATTATCCATAAATGATGAAACTGGATTAAACACTTTTAAAAATGGCTTATCAGAACCATTTAGATCCGTGGTAATTGCAGCTCAACCAACAAAATTAATAGACGCAGTTAAATTAGCATCAAGCATCGATAATCCACAACAACACAGTATGATGCACTACCGTTCACATAATCAAAACACAAGATGGCAAAATAATCAACGGTCTAACCAGAATAGAAACAATTATAGAAGCATCCAGAACAGGAATCAAAGAAATGAAAATAATCAACAAACCAGTTCATTTAGAACTAGTCAACCCCAAAATAACAATCACCAACAATTTGGACAACAACGATCGAATAATTATCAGCGATCGAATAATTACCAACGATTTAATAACCACCAATGGTCAAATAATGGCAGACAACAGAATAATAGAGGAACAGACACAAGAAATAATAGGATACGTGTCATGAACAGGGAACAGGGAAACGAGTACAACCCCGGTACCAACAGAGAAACTACAGAATAGGCTACGCGGGGACAACAATAAATGATAATGGAGAATCAATACCCAATTATATTATACTACAGACTTTAAATAAAAAATTAAAATTCTTGTTAGATACTGGCGCAGATGTGTCAATATGTAAAAAACATTGTACAAATGACGAAGACATTGCAAGCGAACAATTATGTAAACTCACGGGAATAACTGACAGTCCAATCACAACATTAGGTACTACAAATTTAAATTTCAAAATAGTGAACGATTGCTTAAAGCATAAATTTCAAGTAGTAGGTGACGAATTTCCAATTCCTACTGATGGCATTCTAGGACGTGACTTTTTCAATAAATATTTTTCAAAGATTGACTACGAAACTTACACGTTCTCAATAAACACAAACGAAACTGAATACATTTTACCAATATCACACAAGAACCCTTCGTCAAAATTAACAAGAAGAAGAATATATTTAATGGATTATGATTTCAAACAAGGAAAAATGAATACAAATACTGATGCATTATCCAGAATCAGAATGGATTCGGATACACTTAAAGAAATGATTCCGAAAAATATTAATATTGTGACCAGAAGTAAAACGAAAACGAATAATGAAATGAATAAAGAAGAAAACGTAATCAAGCAGAATCAGAGTACAAATTACTCAGGGAATGGCCAACTCTACATGTGGAATTGTATTTCGATTTCTGATATTAGAAGATTACCTATATTAAAATTTGAGCTCAATAAAGAAAAGAATAAGAAAAGTTTGCCAATTATAAAGATTGAGAAAAATATTGTTAAAGTACAGTGTAGCAATAAGCCCAACTTGATTTTAGAATCAGTCCTGGATACGCTCACAAAAGTATTGAACAAAAATAATCTCAATAAAGTAGCATTATCTACTAAAGATATAGTATTCGAATACATTGATGAAAAAGAATTAATGAAAATATTTAATAGCATGCAAAAAGAAATAAAGAATAAAGGTCAGCAAACACCTATACGTATATTATTATATAATCCACCAAGGAATGTCGTGGATAAATCGGAACAAATTGAATTAATAAAGAATTACCATACAAGTATTCACGGAGGTCACACCGGAATAAGAAGAACTATAGCTAAATTAAAACAGAAATACGTATGGAAAGGAATGAATAAAATGATAAAAGATTATATTTTAAAATGTGCATCATGTAATAAGAATAAAATAATAAGACATCATAAAGAAAAATTTGTCATAACTAACACTCCAACTTCACCGTTTGAAGTAATACAGATGGACACTGTAGGTCCACTAAGAATATCTAATGGGTACAGATACATTCTCACTATACAATGCGAATTAACTAAATATGTAGTCCCATTTCCTATACAGACAAAAGAAGCTCAAGAGATAGCAAGAGTCATGGTAGAAAAATTTATATTTAGATATGGTATTGTTAAGAAAATAAAAACAGATAGAGGTACAGAATTTCTCAATGAATTAATAAATGATATATGTAAGTTATTAGGTATAGAACATTTAAAATCCACTGCTTATCATCACGAAACATTAGGTTCTATAGAAAGAAACCATAGAGTATTAAACGAATATATGTTATCGTTTACAAACAATTTTGATTGGGATACTTGGATCCCATACTACACATTTTCATATAATATTACACCTCATTGTGTAACAAATTATTCACCTTTCGAATTAGTATATGGTAGAGTCGCGAATCTTCCAAACGAGATAATAGAAGGTAGAAAATTTTATAATTATGATTCTTACGTTACTGAGTTAAAAACAAAACTACAGTATGCGCATAAAGCAGTAAATGAGATATTAATAAAAGAAAAATATTCTCAAAAAATTAAACAAGATGCTAATGCATCAGAAAATTTATTTAATGTAGGAGATTTAGTTTATTTAAGAGTAGAAAATAGAAGGAAACATGAGAATCCATATCATGGTCCATATAAGATAGTTGATAGAAATGGTGTAAATTCCACTATAGAAATTAATGATAAAATAAAGATAGTTCATAATAATAGATTAAAGAAAAATTTACAAACAATATAAATATTATAAGAAAATAAAAATTATTTTTATTACATTTATTTGTAAAATTATTTTTAAGAAATAAAAATTGTTAATGTCAAGTTTTCAAAATTCAAATTATCATAAAAAATTTTCTTTATTGTATAAATAAAATTTTTTTTTAAAAGGGTAGAGGTGTTGTGTATAGCGCAACTATGTAAATGTAAACAAAAACAAATAATAAATTATGTCATGTATTTTTGAAAGTGCTTATGCACAAATTATTTTATATTAACTAATGTAATGCGATCGCACACGGAAGAACCACCGCAATGCAAGTAGAATATTTGGTCATAGCAAGTATGCAATTGCTATTTGACACTTTTCTTTTCTGTGCTACTATTCTGCACTTGTCGATATGACACACTTGAATGTGTCATAATATTTTCTAAGCATTGTCGTGGGTCAACCTTTTTAGTGCCGCCGCAATTAAAATTATCAGGAAAATATTTGTAAATCATTGTAAAGCATTGTAAAACATTTTTGTATAAATAGATTGGAAAATTGTAATAAAATTCAGATTTTAAACTGAGCTCGAACAGCTTAAACAAAAGTCTCATAACTTATTTTGTCTCGGCATTCTTGGATGCCTAATAATGTGCAGATTTCTTCCTGCTAATCCTAATGAGAAGAAACTAATAAATTCGAAAATAAAAATCTTATAAAGATAAAAACAAAAATAATAATAAATAATAAATTTTGAATATGAAAACAAAATTTATTATTACAACACATGCATTAACTTAAATATAAAACAATTTATGTACTGATTAATTAATTAAATTTTGATCAAATTATATATATATATAACATTATCTTATTTCCTATAAAAATTTATAAATCTTTAAATGACAATAATTGTAATGTAACAAAGAGAAAAGAACGACAAATAAAATATAAGTTTCACAACAATTGAAAAAAGGGATTTCTTGTCCATTTTCGGAAGACAACTATTGTGTAGCCGGTAGGAGACCGGATATAAAACATAACAATCATTCGCTGGAAGCCACCATAGATACTGGTGTCGCACGAAGTTTCATCAGCCGAACACTTGCAGAAAATTTACGATTAAGAACTAGGGAATTTAGGACAGCTACTAGAGTTCGAATGGCCGACAATACAACGCGTGATCTTACTTGGGGTGCAAAGGTAACTTTAAGACTAGGAGATGACACCATTCAAATACAGCTACTGGTGTTAGATGGAAGCACGGATGATATAATTTTAGGGATGGACTTTTGCCAAGCAATTGGAACTACGATAACTATTGGAGGAGCGAGTGTTACCATAAACGAACCAAAGGTACGAACACCTCAATCACAATCAACCACCCTCCGATTAGCCAAAGGGGAAGACACTGAGGTAATCAACAAATTCTTAGCAGATGAATTGGAGAATTTTAGTAAAATGTCCGGCGTGTCAAACATCACTACCCATAAGATCGTGATGAAGGACGATCGCCCCATTAAATAAAGGTACTATCCCAAAAACCCGGCCATGCAGCAGACCATCAACAGCAAGGTTGACGAATTATTAAACAAAGGATGCATAGAACCCTCACGAAGTCCCTACAGTTCTCCTGTAGTACTAGTCAAAAAGAAAAATGGCGAATGGCGGCTTTACATTGACTATCGTCAACTAAATAACAACTCGGTAGCGGATGCCTATCCCCTGCCGCGCATCCACCATATCTTGGACCGGCTACGAAATGCTAAATACATAAGCAGCATCGATCTGAAGGACGGATACTGGCAGATCCCAATGGATCCCAACAGCAAACAATACACTGCCTTGACTGTATCGGGACGGGGACTATTCCAATGGCGCGTGTTGCCATTTGGTTCACACTCAGCCCCAGCCACATTCCAACGGGCTCTGGACCAGGTTATTGGAGCTGACCTGGAACCACATGCGTTTGCCTATCTAGACGACATCATTATTACGGGTTCATCATTGCAACATCACTGGCAAAATCTAAAAAGAGTATTCCACAGACTGAAAGCCGCCAACTTGAAGATCAACATAGACCAGTGTGAATTCTTTCAAACGGAAACGAGGTACCCAGGCCACGTAGTAAGCTCACAAGGAATCCACACGGACCCGGACAAAGTAGCCGCGATTCGAAACTTGCAACCTCCAAACAACCTCAAACAGCTTCGACAGTTCATGGGCATCCCGTCGTGGTATCGACGATTTGTACCAGACTTTGCCCAAGTGGTACACCCTTTAACAAGCATGTTAAAAAAGGGCAAACATTGGAAGTGGAAGGAATAACAACGAGAAGCATTCACCAGAATCAAAACCCTCCTTACCGAAGCCCCCATTCTAACCTGCCCAGACTTCAACGTAAGATTTTGCCTGCAAACCGATGCCAGCAACATAGGTCTTGGGGCAGTAATAGAGGGCCAAGAGCGAGTAATAGCTTACACCAGTAGACACCTCTCCACTACGAAAATGAATTACTCCGCCACGGAAAAAGAATGCCTCGCCATTGTATGGGCGATACGGAAAATGAGAACCTACTTGGAGGGTTATGATTTTACGGTGGTAACCGACCATCTAGCTCTCAAGTGGCTGAACTCAATTGAAAACCCTACTGGACGAGTGGCGAGATGGGCACTTGAACTCCAACAATACCGTTTTGATATTCAGTAGAGGGAAACTCAATGTAGTGACCGATGCTCTTTCACGACAACCACCAGAAACACTAAGACAAATCCAAGCAGATTCCAGGAGCATGAATGAAGACAAATGATATAAAAAACAGTTGGAACAGCTCAAGCGTCATCCATAATAGAATCCCGACTACACTATTTGCAATAACCAACTGTATAGACATCTGCCCAAAGACACGACAAAGTACCAGGATAACAGTTGGAGGTTATGCGTACCTAAAACCCTACGGACGCGTATAATACAGGAGAATCATGACGACGTACACGACCACGAGAATACAAAATCAATACTACTGGCCGGGAATGTCACGAGATATTGCTAGACATGTCAAAGCTTACGAGTCATGTCAAAAATACAAGCCGAATCTTAATAAACCAGCAGGAATGATGCTATCAGATGAACCATTCGCTGTAGTGTCAGCGGATTTCGTCGGGCCATTACCACGATCTAAATCAGGGAATACCATGCTATTGGTAATAGTGGACAAATTCTCCAAATGGACGGAACTCATCGCTATGCGTCGCGCTACCAGTGAAAATACCATCAGAGCTTTTAGGGAAAGGGTATTAGCGAGATTTGGAGCCCCAAAGATTGTAATTACCGACAATGGGCCGCAATTCATCAGCAATTTGTTCAAAGGATGGTTGGAGAAAATGAATGTGAAACACCAGCTCACAGCACCATTCACGCCGCAAGAAAATCCGACAGAACGCACAAATCGGACAGTAAAGACTCTAATGTCTCAACTAGTACAGGAACAACACACCGCATGGGACGAACTGCTGCCGGAGATTATGTTGGCAATCAATACAGATTCGTCTGACTCCACAAAATACAGCACGGCATACTTACTTCAAGGGCGTGAGCCTAGATTGCCGGCGTCATTTTTCGACGAATGCACACCTGGAAATGCTGAAGCAACACTAACACCAGCGATACGAGCACATAAACTCCAAAGAGTATTCAGGAATGTCAAAGAGAACCTTCGGAACGCTGCAACCACCCAGGCACACTATTACAACCTACGAAGAAGAAATTGAAAGCCGCGCCTCAACCAGATCGTTTGGGTAAGACAACACCACTTGTCTAAGGCCGCCAACGACTTCACCGCTAACCGAGATACGATGGACCATACAGAGTGCAAAGCTTTACTTCATCGGTGATAGTCTCACTCCATGCAAAGCAGGAAAACAGATCTCAGCCCACATTGCCGATCTTAGAGTGCACATCAGTAATAATATCGAAGAGCCAAAGTAATAAGTTAAAATTCTAAAAAAACAAAAAAAAAACCCATACCTCCTAAACGATTGCAAGATCGAGAAGCACCGTTATAGAAGAAATAATCTTCAACAAGTGCACAAAAGTACTTCAGTCAGTTTTAAACTTGCAAGCTAAGCACACGTATCGGAAATCAACTAAACCAATATGCCACGCAGCCAGCTATTACCAGAAGCATAGGAACCATCCGGTCAGAGGAACAAGGTGGAATACGCAAGAAGAATTACGGTAGCACCACCGAAAAACGGTCAACCAACGCCACGCCAAAAGGCTATAATTAAGTACAAAAAACCAGCGCCTCGTGTGAAATCGGTGAAGGGCCCCAATTACACTACACCCAAGGTGCTAAAAAGCGACCGCACAGCAAAGGGGAAAGCAGACGGATGGCGAACGAAACCGAGTAACCTTAATGAGACGAATACCAATACCGAAACATCCGGTAACGTGCTCGACGAATTGGATGTTGCCGCACTAACCGACGAGTTAAACTATAGCGACAACAACCTGATGTCCCTGCTAAGTCGTATGGAAACGCCAGCACCGACCGTCATCAATGACGTCTTACAGCAAATCCTAGCCGTGCAAGTACAAAACGAGGTTCCCTGTATGGTTCCACCAGTGGAGAAACCGTATACCACGACTAACAACATCGAAGTAATAGTTACATCAGGGAAACCGAAGTGGCCATAAGACCTGGAGCACGAGATCTAGCGAATACTTTCACATCGCCAACCCAAACAGCAGATAAAATTCCGACGAACAATCGAAAACATCATTTATCAAGTACGAATCAACCGTCAGGAACAGGTCACGGTGAAGGAGGTTAAATACAATATGGACTAATATCTCAGTCACCTCAAAGAAGAGGGGACATATAAAGTAAATTTTATTTGTCCAAAAAGTTTATATGCATGAATAAATTTTACTTAATATCTAGATTAGTATAAGCGATATATATTGTGTTGTGTCAGCCCAGATGGTTTGTTATAGTATTTAAGTGCCCTGCATGACATGGTGGCAAACCCGGTATGCTCGCCGGTTTAGGGGTGGGGTTCTTGGCTACTCAAATCCTACTGCTGACATCGAACAAAAAAAAACATGTCATGACTTACTTCCATCCATTTCCGTAACAAAAAAGTAAACTATATCTTCTTCATAGGTATATATATATTCTATATACATTCTTCTATTCACTTACTATAACTAGGTAGATTAATAACTATTACTAAAACTAATATATATCTTTCAATTTCCAAACTTGCATATATAATCCTAATTCTTTATAATTTCATATTTTTTTTTTTTTTTTTTTTTCTCTATCCTTTTCTGTTTCAATTTAACTCAATTGATTTTTCCATCACTTCATACTACTGACAAAAAAAACAACAGACAATACCTAACCACCCAGACATAATGTTTTTTTTTTCTTTATATTTTTGGTTTCTTAAATTTAAAAAAACATTCATCATAGAAGATGGGCATTGTTTTTTTTCCATTTGAAATTATTACACAGGCCGCAGGTGTGTCATTATTGGGAGAACGTCTGGCTTCTCCAGGACTCACGTCCAGAGCACGCATCATTTGTATCATTTCTTTCACAATGCATTGATGCTCCTCATAGCTAACTTGC
>NC_051846.1:154859439-154887266 GCF_002237135.1 Teleopsis dalmanni | reverse complement strand
AAACACTTCTAACCTAATCTAATTTAAGGCCAGAGAGGTTTCTTGCATTAAAATGAACCATATTAACACCACACCGTTGATTCGAAAAAATATTGATAAGTGATTTGTGATCCTGCATATTTAGTAGTTAATGTTTTCAGCTTCCTGTCTAGTTCTGCGTTGTAAGATCTTACATATCACATTCCTACTGTCGTGATCAGTGGAAAGTTCATGGAGATTAAGAAATTTTTTGTCTTTAACACAATTAACACATATGACAATATCGCTTTTGCACTCCTTATGTGAATGCCCCACTTCACTGCATTTAGCACAAACATGGTCATCTTCTTTGCATACACTCGCCTTATGGTTAAAGCCCCAGCACTTATAGCACCTCATTACGTTTAAACTTTCATATATTATGCATCTATCCCATTTGATGTTGATTCGACGTTCTTTCATAAATTGCTTAAAAGCCTTGTCATCTATTTCAACAATCGCATTAAATGTTTTTTTATTTTCATAGGACTCATAGACTTTTAACACTTTAATATGTTGATCTATAATATTATTCTGATTTTTTATGGCAAGTACTAGGTCCTCATTATCTAGCTTTTCACTAATACCCGAGATGAATAATTTGGGGTATCGAAGCGCAGGTGTTTCGATTATATACTGGTCACTTAATTTTTTTTTAATGTCATTTGCAAGAATTTCACGTTCCTTTGAAGTAACATATTTAACAGTAACCCTGCCTTAGCTAAATTAACAATTCCTTATTATTTATTATTTAGAATATAACTTGTAAAATCTACAATCACGGCGGCGGTATAACCTAAGAAAAAACGATATACAATAAGAATCGTTTTATCATTCGCCGGACTTGAATTGAAACGAACCGGAATTAAAAACAGTATACAAATTAAAGAAATATAGGTACCTAATTTCTTTACATATAGTATATTGAACAAAATGGTGAAGTAATAATTAACACAAATATAAAAGATAAAATAATAATTAGCACACTGCACACAGACTTCGCTGCAACCACGCTGACTTCTCATAACACACTAACATTTCTTCTCACACTGCCGTTTGCCTTGGTTGCCACTTCTCATCACTGTTCAGTGTTGCCGCTTACATATATATAGATATATACTTTATATTGAAATAATTAAATAGATAAATAAAAAAGGTAATTGATATATAAAATAAATAACTTCAAATTCCAATGTTAGCAATGTTGTGTTGTGTTGGATTGTGTTAAATTGTGAGCTTAAAATCACAGCTTTTTGGAACACTTTTGTAATAAAATAATAGTTGTCTCTATCAGAACTTTTTTGTGTTGTTTATATATACACAAAACCGCACTGTTCTGTTGTTTGAATGCTGTCTCTATCAGCTGTTTGAGTATTTTAATAAAGTTGTGCAAAAAGAAAGTCAACAAAAATCAAAAAAGCGCGCGCTTTTTTCAAGTTAATATTTTATGCACTTTTAACTTTTAGTAATTGTTTTTTGTCCAAAAATGTTCTTGTTTTGTGTTTTTGTATTATTAACAAAAGTAATTCTTATAAAAGTACTTGTTATTTATTTGTTTTTATACTGCAATTTAAATTTCTCCGAAGACCGGCTTAAAAGCATGTCCCCTCACTAGAAATGTTTGCGCATATATTTCTATTTTCATGTCTTTCAAAAATATTTTTACATTAAATTCAGCAAATACAATAACTAATTACTATATTAATCTTATTCTATCAAATTAGGTTCACTTCGAAGGAGTGCACTGTTTATTACAACTGTATTTACAGTGTTTATAATTTTTATTTATAACTGCTGCTGTTGACTTCTGCTGGTTTTTCTTTTTTTGTTGTAGGTTATACACATTTTCTTGTTTCCGTTTGCTATCAAATTGCTTTTTGTACGCATTCTGTTCTACATTATTCCATCTTTAGCTTTTGCTCTCAACTCTTCCCGATCTTTGTCGTAATTTGATATAACTTCGCTCTCAATCAGTTTCAGGATATCATCAGTTATAGTATTCGAACTCATTTTCGTTCCAAAAAGAATTTCGAACGGCGAAAATTTTTAAGAACTGTGCATAAGAGATGTAAAAAAGAGTGAATTGTAAAGTATTCCTAGTTTATGATCAAACTTTAAATACTGAGCTCTTGCACCAATTCACCTCCTTTTTTTACCCACGGTTCGAATGGGTTTGTTAAAATTGAAAAATAAATTAAAAAATCGACAATTGATATTTCGTTAAGCACGTGAACGCACGAACCATAATTTTATTTCCTTCGTATATAAAAAATAGCAACAACAATGTAAAAACAGGTTTTTAAAAACAATACAAATGTTACAAATAAATTGTTACAATTGATTATTCTATCGTGATACAGAACATTTGTTACACTTGATTGATCTCTAATTTAAAAAATAACATTAGTTAATATTAATACATATAAAAAAGAAAAATATTATGATGCCAAGTTGGCTTAACATCCCGGCCCCTATTGAAATATTAAATTTCAATTAATTGGAATAAGTGCCAACTTAGCAACAGGGCGTCGTAAAACTGTTGTTGGTGTTTGTACATCAGCAACGCGAACACGTCCGTCAGCGCCTGTTGTCGCACTCACAATACGACCCATTACCCATTTCATCGGAGGAGCGTGCTCGTCATAAATGATAACCAAGTTGCCAACTGCAACATTATCTTGATCATATTTCCAACGATATCGGTTCTGCAAGTCTGCTAAATATTCGCTCTGCCATCTCTTCCAAAAGTGTGTTTTTGCTGCTGATATTCGTTGCCAGCGTTGGGCATGTGCAATGTTTTCGTTCTTTAAAAAAGGCTCAGGAATACCTTGTAATGATGTACCAATCAAAAAATGCGCAGGCGTCAGAGATTCGAAATCATTGGGGTTTGTTGAAGTTGCTGTGAGCGGTCGAGAATTCATGATTGCTTCAATCTCGACTAATGATGTTGTAAGTTCTTCGAACGTAAGATGAGCGTTAGACAATGTGCGATATAGATGGCCTTAGGCAGTTTTTACAGCAGCCTCCCAAAGACCCCCAAAATGTGGGGCGCGAGGAGGAATAAATGAAAATTCTATTCCTGACTTTGCACAGTGAGAAATAATTGCATTTTCAATGCAATCTTGATGAAAATGTTTTCGAAGTTCTATTAATTTTGTTTCAGCACCCACAAAATTTGTCGCATTGTCACAATGTATTATCCTTGGCAAACCTCGTCGTCCCACAAATCGCTTTAAAGCAGCAATGAATGCATCACTAGTTAAATCAGTAACGGCCTCTAAATGAACTGCTTTAGTAGCAAAACAAATAAAAACTGCAATGTATGATTTATACGGTGCTTTACCACGAATTTTTAAATATGTAAAAATAGGCCCAGCAAAATCAACGCCTGTAACTGTGAAAGGTCTGCTTGGTGTAACCCTTTCCTTTGGTAAAGGTGCCATTATTTGATTGATTAGTTTGACTTTATATCGTGCACAATGGACACATTTTTTTATAACTGAAGTTGCTAATGATTTGCAATTTATTATCCAAAAACGTTGTTGAATAGTTGCAACTAATGCACGAGGGCCAACATGATAGTTAACCCGATGAAAGTACATTACCAGATGTCGAACAAATGGTTCATCCTTTGGTAACAACAATTGATGTTTAAATGTTTCTGGTGTATCAGCATTTGTTAGACGACCTCCTACACGTAATAAGAAACTATTTCCGCTTTTATCAATGAATGGCGCTAATGTGGCTAAATTTCCTTTAACATGACCCACCTGTTCCAATTGTTTAATTTCATCACTAAATCTGTATTGTTGAATTACCCACACTACTATATGAAGAGCATTGTCGAGCTCAGTAGCAGAAATGTATTCATTTTTCAATCGAGTTTTAAAGCGGATAATGTATGCTATTACTCTTAAACATGTTAAGTAGTTACTAATATTGTTTATTTTAAGCAAAACGTATGGTACGGGTTTATTTTCAATTATAAATGCCGTTTTTTTTCTTTCTAAATTGACTTCTTCATCAGTCAATGAATACGAAGTAAATTCTAAAGGCCAATCAATTTTTGAGCTGTTGAGGAACGATGGTCCCGTTAGCCATTGGGACTTAACTAAATCTCGCGTAGAACATCCACGAGATACTAGATCTGCTGGGTTTAATTCTGATGGTATATATCTCCATTCAAAGCCATTAGTCAATTCTTGTATTTCTGCTATTCTATTTCCAACAAATGTTGATAATGTTGAAGAATGAGTATGAATCCAATGCAACGTAATTTGTGAATCCGTCCAAAAAAATACGTTATCAAAAGATCTTTTGAAATTAGGTTGAAGTTGATGCCAAAATTTAGACAGAAGGTAAGCCGCGCAAAGCTCTAAACGGGGAAGTGACCGTTGTTTCAAAGGAGCAATTTTAGATTTGGAAGTCACGAGTTTGGTACATATATTGCCAATTGCATCCGTGCATTTAAAATATATGCAGCAACCATAAGCCTTTGTTGAAGCGTCAGCGAATCCATGAACTTCTATACTGACTGGATTTAACATTAAAACAAAACGAGGAATTTTGAAAGTAGATATTTGTTCAAAATTGATGATAATTTCTCTTCAAGCCTGTGAAATTGTGTCAGATACTGCGTCATCTCAATCATACTTCAAGATCCACAGTTTCTGAAGAAGTATCTTAGCCTTTATAATAATCGGACTAATCAACCCCATTGGATCAAATAATGCTGCGACTGTAGATAAGATTGATCGCTTGGAAATGGTATTTGAAGAATCATTCAATTTAAAATTGAACGTAAAATAATCATCAATTGGACACCAAATTACACCAAGTGCACTAGTTAGATCACTATTGGTAGTGATGGAGCACGCTGCAGAACAATTTAAATCAGGGTGATTACTATGCCATTTGGATAACGGCATTTGAAAGTATTGAAGTATGTCAGTAACTTCATTTTTAATTTGTTGAAGGCGAAGTAAATCATCAGCGCCTGTTAAGATATCATCAACATAAAAATCGTCTTTTATTATTGATTTTCCAAGCTCATGGTTACCAGGATATGTATCGACTGCATAGGATAAACTACGTATAGCTAGAAATGGAGCAACAGCAGTTCCGTAAGTCACTGTATTTAACATGTATGTTGATACGGGTAACGACTTGTCATTGCGCCAAAAAATTAACTGATAATTCCTATCCTGATGATGTACCATAATCTGACGATACATTTTCGTTATGTCCGCCATAAGTCCATACTTATGGCAACGAAAACGTAGCAGTTTAATGAGTAATGCATTTTGTATGGTAGGACCCACTGCAAGGATGTCATTTAGTGAGACCTGTGATGCCGTTTTGAAAGAAGCATCGAACACCACGCGTAACTTAGTTGATTCACTACTTGACTTCAGCACGCAGTGATGCGGAATATAATAATGAGGTATTGATAAATTTGGACTATGAATCAATGACATATGTCCCAATTCTTCGTATTCTTTCATGAATTTTGAATATTCTTCTTTGAGCTGAATATTCTTTTCAAGCTTTTTTTCCAAAGCATAAAATCGACGTAACGCAATATCTTTAGAGTTACCTAATAAATCTGTACTATTTTTAAATGGTAGTTTTACCATAATTCTTCCATCACAGTTTACAGATACATTATCAATGAAATGTTGTTCACACATGATGTGTTCCTCTGACCACTTCTGACGTTTATTAGAGACGTCTTCTAGTTGCCACATTTTTTCAATATTTTTGTTCAAAGCTTCGATTGAAGTGATGGTGCAATGACTGACTGCTTCAATCGGTTTATGTGACAAAGCATACCTTCCGGATACAATCCAACCAAATTCAGTATTTTGTAAAATTGGTAAGTTTTTACCCAAAGACAATCGACCTTGCGTTAACAACAAAAAGAAAGCTTCTGCTCCAAGTAACATATCAATACCTTTAGGGACATTAAATTCTGGATCTGCAAGTTCCATATGTGATGGAATATTTAAATCTTTCAACGAAAATGCTTTATCTGGATGATAGCTACTAATGTTCTTTGAAATGAAAAAATCTAGTGATGTTTCAAACTCGGTTATCCGAGATCGTATTGTAGTTTGCGTATTATGTTAAATTTTCAGCACAGAAGAACCAACACCAACGATATCTATTTCAGATCTCGACCTTTTTAAGTTTAGAGCCCGTGCTAGAGAATCGGTAATGAAATTCACTTGCGAACATGAACCTAAAAGCGCTCGGCCCATTTGGTACGTTCCGGTAGAATCTTTTATGAGAATTAGAGCTGTTGCTAAAATAATGGTACTATTTGTCTTCTTAACACTCTTTTGTGAAGTAGCATGTGTAACTGGATTACTAAGTTGATCATTTCTTGATGATGAAATGTTAGAATTTACAAACGTATTTAAATCATGTTTGTGGAGCAACGTATGATGACGTTGTTTACAAAATCGACAAGAATATTTTGAGCTACATTGTGATACAGTGTGGAGGTTTGATAAACAATTGAAACACAATTGGTGCTGTTGTACTTGATCACGACGTTGTTCTAATGGAAGTGCGATGAAATTGATACAAGTAGAAATATTATGACCTAATTTGGAACAATATGTACACGACCTTTCAGGAATATTTTTGATCGCAAATGAATACTGCTTTGGCTTGCTAACCTTTTGTAATGAATGCGGCTGATAAGTTTGAATTGATTGCGGTTTCACATTATGCCTCGTTTGAGCATCGAGTTGTTGGCATCGCTTATCAAGCATAGCACAACATTGTTTTCAAGATGGAAGATTAGAGTAATCTAAATATTCATCCCATTTCTTTTTAGTTTCTTGATCAACTTTGGTAATTGTAAGATGTATGATAATTGCATCACAAATTTTTTCAAAACTTCCAAGTGATTGTAACGAATTGTACAAAGCTGAGATAGTATCAGTGATATGTCTAAGTTGTTTAGAATCAGCCTTAGAAATTTTATCCACTTCGAAAATAGATGAAATGTTTTCTAAAAAAATGATTGTGTCATTGTCATACCGCTCTTTCAATCTGTCTAGTGCTTTGCCATAGTTTTCTTCAGTTACTTGGAACGACTTAATTGTTGACAAAGCTTCGCCGGATAGGCACGATAACAGATGGTTGAACTTCTCAAAAGGTGGAATGAATTGATCGCTGTGAACTAGATTCGTGAAAGAGTTTATGAAATTTTTATATTCGAGATATTTGCCATCAAATCTCGGCAAACGTAATTTAGGCAAACGATTGTACTGCATTTGAGGCATTGAAAATGTATGTTCATGTGATTGTGAGCTTCTTCTGTTGCCGAGAAGATTTAGAATACGTGATTTTACTATGACATATAGTTCGTCAATTTCCGAGCGACATGTATCTTGTTTATAATACGATTCGACCATACCTAACCTGCACTCAAGTTCAGTAGGAGACAAATTATTTGACGCATCAATAATGTTCTTAATTCGTGTAAGGCTCCCCTTTGAAGATGCACGTTGCTGTCTAAGCTCATCTATATTTGGAACAGGATTAGAAACATTATTATTTGAGGCATTACCTTGACTACCGGTATTTGATGATAAAGATGGTTCAGACATTATTACAGCAAATGAAAATTATCCACGTAACAGTTCTGTGATCTCTTGCTCACGTTTAACGAAAAAACACCAACAATGCACGAAATCCATATGTAAGGTTTCAGTGCACGTTTGTCAACGTTTATGCAAAACAGTGTCCTGTCACGGTCGCCAATGTAAAAAAGAGTGAATTGTAAAGTATTCCTAGTTTATGATCAAACCTTAAATACTGAGCTCTTGCACCAATTCACCTCCTTTTTTTACCCACGGTTCGAATGGGTTTGTTAAAATTGAAAAATAAATTAAAAAATCGACAATTGATATTTCGTTAAGCACGTGAACGCACGAACCATAATTTTATTTCCTTCGTATATAAAAAATAGCAACAACAATGTAAAAACAGGTTTTTAAAAACAATACAAATGTTACAAATAAATTGTTACAATTGATTATTCTATCGTGATACAGAACATATGTTACACTTGATTGATCTCTAATTTAAAAAATAACATTAGTTAATATTAATACATATAAAAAAGAAAAATATTATGATGCCAAGTTGGCTTAACAAGAGAGTTAATAGCTTTTTGTACACTTGAAACAAATTTATACCATATTGCTAAATTATTTGCGGAAAGAGTCGATAGAATGGAAATAATTGATCTATTAACTCGTTCAATTTGTCCATTAACTCGAGGTACACCCGTTGTGATTAATACATGCTGTGCTCCCACTCTCTGTCATAAAGGTTTGAAATGCACTTGATGTGAAGGCCGGGCCTTTGTCGCTTATCACTCGTTCCGGACATCCAAAAATATTTGTCCATTCTGTAAGTTTTTTAATTACTTCTTCCTGACCTGTTGATTTAGTTGGAAACAGCCAAACAAACTTAGAGAAAGCATCGACAATTGCTAGAATGTATTTATAATTTTTTGTTGTTGTATCCATTGGTCCCAATTGGTCTATATGAATTGTATGCAGTGGAACGTCATCTTTAAATTCAAGAAATTCTTAACTAGTTAATAACTACATTGTAAAGAATAAGAATCAATTTCATCGCGTGAAGTCCGCATTTTGAGAAGATATATAAAATATATAAGCCTTTTCCGCAGAACCTACGAGGTATGCTTGCTGGCACGTTACCGAGTTTTATGTGTTCGGTTCCCCAATAGGCCTATCCACCAAAATATTTTATTTAACAAATATACAATTTTATGTAAATACAATTTAAAATAACTTAATGATTAATAACCTTATATGAATAACCTTAATTAATTAATTTTCTAAGATCGATTTTATTTAATTTTAAAGTTTCAATTGTAACAAATAAAAAGCCACGTGCACACACCGAACTACCACGAATAGCAACCAAGCTAAAAGTGTGTCTACAAAAGGGTGGTGTTCTGGTTCTCCAAATTATTTTTGAGTACCCACAACGGTGTTCTAGTTGTTACTGCTATTGCATTTACTATCCATATTCTTTTAAGTTGTTCTTTTATCAAACCGCTATTGTCTATAAAGTTTATATTCATTTGATTATTGGTTATTACTGCTGTTGCATTCACTATCATCTATATTCGTTTAAATTATTCCTTTATTAAAACGCTATTGTCTTAAGATTTATACTCATTAAATTATTCTTTTATTTAAAAACACTACTGTAGTCAGATATTTAAGTTGACAATCACTTTCTTATTTCAATTCACCAAAAATCTTTATAATACAACTTATCGCCACGAGGGTTCCACAAGTTCTGTTTTAAAAAAAAACCACACGCGTGCTTTCTCCTCGTGTCAATCGCTTCTCCTTCCATCGTCTCGAAAAAGCTCCCGCTCATCAGAATCGACCGGTTTATTTTCTGCATCTCTCTTATACGGGCACTCTCTATTTAATACCGGTCGACCTGACTTCGATGACACCCTATTGAAGGTGCATCCACAACAGTGGTGTTACAAAACATTTCGCTTTTTTTGAACAAATGTTTAAAAAGGTGCAATCCCAATGTACTGTGTATTTGGTTCACGGACACTTAATATATAAATTAATTTTTATTTCTTTTTTGGGTTCAATAGAGTTTTTAATTACTTTAATAATTTAATTAATTTAAATTTACAATTAAATAACTTATTCTATTTGCAGGTTTTGCAACTGAATTATTTACAATTCTTAAAATTTTTTTCAGTTTTTGTTATCAATTATAATCAAAATTTGTTTTTTATAATTGATTCTTTACTTTAATTTTTTACAATTTTTCAACAACTTCTATGTTGTTGGTAATTTTATTATTTCTTTTATATTTAGAATTTTTTGCAAATTCAATATTTAGTTTTTTATTAATCATTTGTACGCTTGCACACTTGTTTACAATCTTTTTTGGCACATTCTTTGTTGCTTTAATTGTCCAAAATTATTTTCTAATTGAAGTTTGTATATTGTTATTTTATACCCTTTTTCTTATTAAACATACGAAAGATTTCAATTTTATTTTATAAACTTTTATCAAATTTAATTTGAATTCCAACATCTTAAAAACTAATTGCTCGAATATTTGACTTTTTGCTATGCAAAATTGTATAGAACTCCAACAACTTTTATTCTTCACTGTTTCTCACTACTGCGGGAGCTCGTTCTCTAAAACGAAGTAACTAGACGTAGTTAAGCACTCTACATACTTGATGAGACCAGCATGTCCAGTTCATTAGATGTTAACTTATACAAAACAATATTACTATTCTAAAAATATTAAATATAAAACTAAAAATAATAAGGAACTATTAAATTTAATATAAATTATAAATAAACTTAATAAATCATAAAATTAAAAAATAAAATGTTTTGTTATATTCAAGCAAATAATTACATAAAGAGTATGAACATTTTTTCCTATGTCTCGATTGATAAATTTTTAAATGAAGTAAATTCTTACTCTAATGGAAAAAGCTAGAAGGTTTCTGTTTTGCAATTAGAGCAACATATATATATACATATAATTCACAGCGTCTTTTCTTTTAACTTGAGAAGGCAGAATTTTTTCTCTTAGTTTAGGAAAATAGCTTGTTTGCAACTTTTTATAGACAGAGCATTCTTTGTAATTGGCAGGCTGATTTCCTTCGCAGAGTACACATTTAACATCACTTGACCTAGATTTTCTGGTACAATCAGCTGAGGTATGATCACCTGCACACTTTATGCATTTCGGTTGTCGACGGCAGCCAGATTTTGTGTGGCCATACTGTTGGCATCTAGAACACTGAGGTAATTCTCGTTTAGGGCGAGGTGGTTCAAATGTGACGCGACTATGGAGTAAAGTTTTTATTTCATAAATGTCTTTGTTATTAGGTTTTTGTTCTAACTCAACTACAAACATAGGCAGAGCTTTTTTGGTTTGGTAGTGTTTCATATTGGAGACGTTTGTGGCGCAATTGCCATATTCGTGAAGTGCTATTTTTATTTCAATCGTATTCGTATTCGTCACATCGTTGCAGCCCCTGCAACGGCGAACTGCGACTCAATCTGATCAAACTATATTTCGGGTCGCTTGTGCCAGAATGGAGGTACCTTCACTGAGACGCGATTTACAACTGGTGCTGAGTCTTCGCGCTGTTGTCCGGACGATGCTGCACTTTCGTTTTGCACCGACTTTTTATCTCTTGGTTTCGCACTCACGCTAAGCCGGAACTTTGCTCGTAGAGTTCTGAAAAGAACTTTTGCACTTTATTTGACTATCACTTTAACAATTGACTTTTAGCAGCTGGCCTTTCCTATTTATCGTAAGAACGCGAATGAAAGAATGAATGTGTTAGTGCCCTTTTTATGCATTATTTGCCTGCCATTGTTCCGTGCCGTTCACACGTTCTAACATGTGTTTTCATCTGGTGCTGGCACATCAGCTAACAAAGAAAACAGCTTTTCCACGATCGGCATAGAAAAAGGTTCTTTTTCTTCACCACAACTATTGGTGACGCAAAGAATGACTCGCTTCGACAAATAAAATTGTTTGAAACAAGTTCGTTTATTATTTCTTTTACACATTAACGTTTAGCAAAACGAAGTCGATATGGTCGACCGCTAAATGGTACGTTTGATTTTAGGCGAGTCGTTAACTTCGTTTTGGTATATTTTCCTAGCTCTGAAATTTTGGAAACAAAACAGTCAGCGTAGCTTACCACGAATTTGTTTAACTCGTATTTAAAATTTTCATTTATCTTTTTTCATTTTCTGTATTCTGCAGCAACCATCTTCTTAATTCTTGTGAATTTGCTTCGTTGTGACCTATTTTTACATCGTGGGCGTTTTTGTGGTTGTTTGCAATTTATAGAAACATGCCCTTCTTCGCTGCAGTTATAGCATCTCAGCCGTGCATTTTCATCTTGTGTATTTGTCGTTGGAGGTTTGAAAATTGGTTTTCTAGTAATATTTTTATCCACTTGCTGCTGAACTCGCAGTGGAGCATTTGCTAAATACCTTCGTATTGCAACTACATGATGTCATATACAAATTGCTAGCCAGCGGCTGTTGCATTCCATAATCGTTTAATCCTTTACGAGTATATTTATTAATTGAATTATCTTGCATAAGACCTCGGCGGCCTATTGTCAGCACTCTGTAAAAAAAACTCTTCATGAGTTTCATTCGTCATTCTGAAACAATTCATTAATTTCATGTGTACGTCAGCATCGGTGTCCGTAGATGGAAAATCAAAAACTATATGATTACAAAAGTCCATCCAATTAGAAAAAACACATGGTAAACTATCGTTCCACATCTTTGCTGGTCCTTTTAATTTCGACTGCACACTGTACAACAACACGATCATCCATTTTCCATATCTGTGAACTTATCAACGCAAGTAGTGTGTGCTTATCTTTATTCCAACTATCTTCAAAGGAGATAGTTTCAGATGAGGCTGATAGTTTACCATTCAATATAACGCTTTCTTCTTCCAAAGTTGAATACAGGTGAATGCGGTCGATGTGTTCATTCAATTTCCTTTGGGGGCGACAAAATGTCGTTAACTTGTGCTTATTATGGACATATTTTAAGCACCTTCTCTGTACATAAACAATTATTTAAAACTATTGTAGTAAATAGTCTAGACTAAAATGATTATAGAGTTTACTTTTAACAGTAGTTTCATTGTCATGATCCTCAACTCGAGCGCCTGTTGAATTAGTCCATGTATCAGCTTTTTGCATAGTAGTCCTCAGGTGGCGAACTTTACATTTTAGAATGTTCCAATTTGTATCCATGTTTGTCTCTGTCAATAATTTTTTGTTATACAGCTGGGCTGTTGGTTTCTATCATTTAATATATTCATAAAAACAAAACTTATAACCCAAAGTAATTTCATTTCTTCACTTCATTTTCTCTTTTGCGTTTTCGGATTTGGTTAGACACTGAAAATGGAATTTAAATAAGTCGTATGTATATTTTTATTTCGCATAGACCACTTTATACTTACTTTTGCAAAATATAAATATTTGCTTACAAACGAAATCAGCTGCAAATGTTAGTGATGCCAATTTGAAATTCACAATTTGTGGTGCCATTCGATGAAATTAATCTTTTTTGTGATGCCATTTGCTTGAATTTTATATTATTTTTCAACACTGCAAGTAACCACAAAACTACGTAAATTTTTAAACATAGGCAGAGGTCGCGAAAAGTTGGTGCATTTTGTTACTGCTCACATAATCACATAACCTGATAATCAACCCGTGCTCCGTGAACACCCTAAATATAAAACATGTTTTGTTTACAAACAGCGTAAATTTACCAAATTCTTAAAATAATTTAATATCTATATTTCTTATTTTAATTATTATTAAAAAAATATGTATTTTATTTTAATATTTTATTTTAATTATTTATTTTTTGAATATATTTTCATTTAACCTTATTAATAACATAACCGAAATAATTTTTTCAATTAAATTATATCTCTGCTTACTTAGCACAGTAGAAAGGCCGCTAAATGATCGTTCCACTTAATCTTGTGTTTGTGGAACCGCTAAAGCAACTGCTACCAATTCCTTTAACTGCTCTGGTATCATTGCTTCATGCTAATATTTTAATATATTAGTATCAAATGGTCGTCGGAGGTTGTTCTGTTCGTCATCATATGCAAATGGCGCGATATGTCATTTCCTCCACTTGTTTCCACATTTGTTGATAAAAATAGCAACATTTCTAGATCGCGTTTATTTTCTTCTTCGGTTAACATAGATGAGTCATGGAAAGTGAATCTGAGGTGTACGATCACACCAAAATGTATGATCACACGCTGAATCAAAAGTTGAAATCAACTGTAACTGCAAGTACTGAACTCTTAAATCCAGTACTTATGTTGACTTATTTGAACACGAGAACCACTGAGCACTTGAACCCAGTGATTTGACGATTGTCCTAAATTATCCTGATTACTAAACACTTGAATCCAGTAGTCAGGTGCTTATATGGTGTAAATTTGGTACTTGAACCAACTCTACAAGCTATTAGAACGAACAAAAAAGAATCGATAACGAATGTGGCTTCGCATCAATTGAATTGTCAAAAATTTAATTGTGCCTTTTATTTAAAATTGATAATTAATTTACAACAAATAAATTAACTAAAATAACCTTGACCATGCATGCCAAATAATGAACTTATTGCAAACTGCAAGAGTGCATTTTCTTGCAGACGAAATTTGTCGCTTTTGTTTTCATGTGCCAACAGAAGCGTATGACGTATTTTGGGCATTTCATTGACAACGTTATTTTTTACATCAAATATATTTAACACAATTAATACAATACAAATAAAAATAACAAATTATTCATACAAAATTAATAACAACAAAATATTCATATATAATAATATAATATAATATAAACAAATATTCAACATGAGGTTTGAGTATAAAGTAAAATAAAAAGGCATCATATCTCAATAAAGTTTGTTCCCTTCTCTGTAAAGATTCATATAAAGAATTTGTTATCTATATTCTGCATAGAAATTTCAGCTTAATCAAGAAGATCTCTATTAAAGTTTCCGAATATGTATTGTTTGTGCTATAGTGGTTTCAAACAAAGAGATAATGGTTCGAATGATTTGGCGAAGTCTAAACAAAATTCCCAATCAATATTTTTTATATAGGGAATATTTGGAATATTTCTTTTGTGACTTTTTTTTTTTTTTTTTTTTATATATAAATTTATTTTATTTGATTAAATAAATTTTATAAGAGTGACTAGGTAACAATATAATAAGCTAACAAACAATTTTAATCAACAATTATAAAGAATTTAATCAGAAATCACGCAAGTTCATTTATCACGCATTTCGGACAGGTTGCGACCAAAGATCACAAGGTTTTAGACGCTTAAGGCGACGTGTTGGCTCTATTGACGCCAGTTCGTTAGCTTCATCATTCGGATGAGAGTACAGTCGCTGCAGGTGCATTCTTGCATTTCGCTGTATTTCTTCCACCACCGTATTTATCCCTAGATCACGATGCAGATCAGAGTTCCTTACGTACCATGGTGCATTTGCCACACCCCTTAACATAACGTTTTCGAATTTTTGTATGGTTTCAATATGTGTGCTGCTAGCGCATCCCCAGAGCTGAATACCATATGTCCAAATTGGTTTCAATATTTGTTTGTAAATTAAAAGCTTGTTATGAAGTGACAGTTTCGACTTCTTTTCAATAAGCCATTTGATTGATCTGTATTTTATATTCAGTTCATCTCTCTTTTTTTTTACATGTTCATTCCATCTCAGCTTTGCATCCAATGTCATACCGAGGTACTTAGCCGTATTAGAATGTGGAATTTGTATTCCATCAATGTAGAGGGGCATAAATCTGATATTTCGGTTTGTAAAGTTGACGTGAACTGATTTATAGTGGTTAAGTTTTATTTTCCACTTTTCAGCCCAAGCGATAATGTCATTGACAGAAGACTGCAGACGCCTGGCTGCTGTTAGTTCATCATCTCCAATCGCTAGAACAGCTGTATCGTCAGCGAACGTCGCTGTAAACGTCGCTGAGCTCGTTGGTAAATCATGTGTGTATATTAAATATAACAAAGGACCAAGTACATTGCCTTGGGGTACCCCAGCGTTGATTTTTTGGAGTTCACTGTAATCGTTTCCATGCTTAACACGGAAGTAACGGTTGGTCAAATAAGAAGAAACCATATCGAAATACTTCAACGGAAAAATGTCTCTTATTTTTGTTAGTAGACCTGTATGCCAAACTTTGTCGAAAGCCTGAGATACGTCTAAGAATACTGCTGAACATACTTTCTTTTCCTCAAGGGCAGTTTCGATTACGTTTGTGATTCTGTGGACTTGATCAATGGTCGAGTGATTACACCTGAATCCAAATTGATGCATAGGTATGGTCTGCTGTTGTTCAAGTAAAGGCAACATCCGTTTGAGCATAATTATTTCAAATACTTTTGAAAGCACAGGTAGGAGAGCTATTGGCCTATAGGAGCTAACCTCGTTTGCATCTTTCTCCGGTTTAAGGACCATAATAATTTCTGAGACCTTCCACAACGAAGGGACTTATGACGAAATTTATCATGTCATATGTTGAATTCCATCTTGTTGCGTTAGCAAGCGGTGGCATATTAATTGATGAATGCTTTCTATTATTTCGTATATATGTCCTGATCGATTTAATGATGTCGCGATGCTCCTTTATTTTTGTTGTTACAGGACGAATGACATCATTTGCAACAAACTAGAGCGTATGTGTAGCACGTCTAATTGGAGATAATACTACCACAAATTGAAGCATGTCCATTTCCATTTCATTGTCAGTATCATGATTTTCAGTTTCATTTTCGTCAAGTTCTTGTTCCATTCGTAGCAATTTTGTGGCTTTAACAATATTGGCACCATTATTTGTTGTAACACATTATAATTAGCCAATTTCTATGTTGAAATTTTTCAGGCATTCTAATATTATTTTCTTTAAAAACATAGAAGTATGCGCTTTCTTCAGCTCAATGACACCTGCAATATTACAATTTAAAAATAATTTGGTAAAAATTTTTTAAATTTCATTGTATATATAGTTGTGTAAGGTATAAATTAAACGTTCACACGCATATTATAACGTTTTTAAGTTTATATAAAACAATCAGAAGTCGACATCAACGATACTATGCCTTATGTTATTAAATTTAGAATAATATTAAATATTTTATACAGGTAAATATAATTTTTTTAAATGCTTGGTAAATAAATATTAATGTAAAAAAATAGTTGTATCGCTGCAAACTACAACAAAAAAATTCGTGCCATGGTTTAGTACTAAAAAAAAAACGGATCACACTCAGTCCCTGTACCTATGCCAATTGGTTTTCTTTGGCCGGCACACTTTTTCTTGCTGTTTGGATATTCCTGAAATTTCAAACCTAATATGTTGATTGTCAGAACGGGACACTTCGTCCGACACTTGCCAGTTCCATATAGATTCCTTAATACCTTTGATACATAGAGTGAGATCTAATACCTCTTCTCTAATTGCATTAATATAAGTGGGTTGGTTACCTTTTTTAGCTATAGTTAAACCTAAAGGCATAATATATTCGAATAGGTACTCACCCCTTTTATTAATATTGCTGCGCTCCCACATTGCATGGTGAGAGTTTGCATTACAGCCCAGAATTAGCTGCCGTCCAGTAGACTTGCAGAAGCTAATCAGTTGCTGAACTTCCGATGGTGGAACGGTTTCTTCTTCACCTGGTAAGTAGACAGAGGCCATGACTATATCTGTGACTCCTCTTATTGTTGGAACTTCAACTAGAACCGCTACTAGGGGTCTAGAAATAAAGTTAGTTAATGAAAGATGTTTTACGTCCCACCGATTAGGATACCTGAACGCGGCACTGCTATCGATCGGTCATAAATCAGCTTATCTGATTTTGTGTTAAGACCCCGAATGTGGCCATCGAACACCCACGGCTCTTGGATAAGTCCTAGATCGATGTTATTGGTTTGGGCAATTCTGCACAAGGTGGATGATGCTTTTTTAGCATGGTGCAGATTTGCCTGGAGCACTTTAAAAGTGCTCATTTTGTCTCGTTAAGAGAGTTATGGACGAGACTTTCACGTTTGTCTCGTCGAGAACCTTTGTTCTTATCACCCTTTGATCACGAACCGGTATGCAATCCTACCTTTAAGTTCGCATAACTTCTTCATAGATTCGTCATCAATGACGAAAACCAGGTGTATCATCTGATCCTACGTCAGCCTGTTTATCACCTTTCACCGCTTGGTGGAGAATTTGTTCTGGGTGCCAGAGAGAATTTCGTTTGACAGTGTCAGTTGACAGTGGAAAATAGCCACGAACTACGTGAGTTCGTGGAAGATCCTTTTCCTCTACCACGTTTATAGCGAGTCCGCATTTGGCCCCTATGTGACCTGAAAATTTCTGACCCACTCCGCAGTTTTTGCATCACTGCAGATGATAAGCAGCCACCCCGTTCTAGGTAAACACCCTTCGAACTCCGGCTGTATATCGTCGTTGTGTTGCTCAATAGCAACATCAATAATGGCTTCCTGGAGAAGCGTTATTTGCTCTGTAGTGAGCAAAGTGCCAGCTCGATCGGCTGACGTGAAGCCTAGACGTACGTCTTTAACAGCTAGGCTGTTAAAGGTTTGGTGGTAATCAAACCGGGAGATTGCACCTCCGATCTGCGTGTCGTTTTTTAGAGCTTCTGAGCTGTTAAGACCTGATGCCATAGCCGCCTTGAACCTTCTTCCCTCACTTCTTTTGAGATGAGTGAATTTTGGACACTCTAAACTGAGGTTGCTAACTTTAGAGGCGACGACAGTTAGACCGGACTTTTGTGAGACCACATTGCTGGTGTCGGAATCTCAAGATTCGGCAGCTTCGGAATTTGAAGACAATGCTTCAATGATTTCCTGGCGTTTTACTTGAGATCGCAGACGAAGTATTTTATGTGGAGAAGAAGACGGTGGCCCATCCGGATCCATATTGACGCACACAGTAACGCTGTCAGGATGGATGGCGGCTTCCAGCCCAGTGGCCGGCACGTACACAGGTATGGATTCCGTAAAGGAATTATTTGAAAGTGATATCACGCACGTTTGAATTTTTTTTAGAATTGTCCAAAAGAAATTTATATAAATTCAGGATTAAAGGGTCACCCACGACATAGCTCGTTGATCGTGAGAAGTCTAATTAAAACTGGAGGTCGACAGGTATCCAGAGTTCGCATATTAGAGAACCACTATCCATGGTCATTCATCCCTCAGCATATGCTGTTCCACCTTGGATTTGAGCTTTTGCTTGCGTCCGCACGATTTCAATTAACCAGCACCCATGGTTAAGACATGACCATACTATGGAGCTGTTTCCAGCCACCACCGCGTAGAAGATGTAATCACATTACTGACAGTATACAACAGTTACGGCACATACACAGAGTACGTGTTTATTCCCCTGTGTATCTGACGGATGACGGACAAACTTTTATGTCATAGCAGATTTCGTGTAAGGATTGAACATTGTTATGGACTTCTGAAAAAACTTTGCGGTAGTCTTAAGGAGTTAAGAATCCGTAATCAGAATGATACGAGTCATAATTTTTGTACAAATTGGTTCCTTGTTTGTTGCATGTTGCGCAAGATTTTACGACTTTCACGTGATGATACGGAACACGTTAATTACTTACATGACAACGATGAAGAATCTGATGAGTTTATGCAGAATGAAGCTAATCGGAGAACTAATGAAGAAGCTTCGAAGCGTAAATTTATTTATAATTTAATGTTCCGCAATCAATAATATACGAATACAAATATACTGCAAGATCACTTTTTTCAAGTTGGTTTATTAAAAGACAAGAATAATATAGTATGTAACAATCTATAAATATATTAATATATTTAATAATAATATAATATATAAGGAATTAGTATTATAAAAATATGACTAATTCTTGATTTATTATTGTTATTTGTTGTTATATTTTTTTATCAATTTTATATTTTACAATTCTTTCCTTCATTTCAAACTTCAATTTCAATTAATTCAATTGGGCTCAACCTCCACTTATCTTCCATTTCAATTTTTTTTCTTTAATTACAATTTTTCGCTTCTCAATTTTGCTATATGTTTCGTGCTTCATTTTTCCAAGTTTTTTTCCTCGAATGCGTGGGAGGTAGTGGGGCTTTGTATAGCAGAACGCACGACTTTCGTTGCAGAGTTGGATGCTGTGTTGTCTGCAGGCGCTTCAATAAAATAAACTTTGTCGCTTAGCGTAGAACTAGCTGGTGGCTGCGATAATGTGTACATATTATGAGCGGCTGAAAATTAGATATTTGGTGTCCAAACATTTTATTCAACAGCTCAAAAAGGTAACAAATTTTCGCAAGTTTCGCTGAAAATGATTAATAGTTTTTAAATTTTAGTAGCCCAAGTAGAAGTGAACAAGCGCACTTTTGTGGAGTTGAGAGTTACCGAAGCCAAACGGGACTTTTCCAGAAAAACAAGTTAATGTCCCGTTTGATAGTAACCATGCGGTCGAATAATATCGCATGATTACTCCGTTAATAAAACTAAGCACAGGGCCGGATTCAAAAACGCGTGTGTTAACTTAGATAAGCATAGCCATAGATTCAAATATATCGAAATTTTACTAACCTTCAATGGTACTGCCGTCCGATTCATCCAGCAGTCCTGCGTCAGTTGCGGCAAGCCAGTCGTCCGCTTTCCGGTATTGCGCCTTTAGAAACGCTACCTTCCACCGTACAAAATCACACGTTGCATTCAACTGTGTCTTTTTCAGTTGAAGCCTATGAAATTGAAAATAAAAATTAATTAAGAAGTATACAAATAGAAACTCGCTAAGTGAATTAACCTCAAATTCTGATTCGTCCTGCAGAAATTCTATTATTTTTGCGACTGCAACCTTTTCTTTTTATTTGCTGATGCTCCGTCTTCCATTTTTATCTGAAAATACATTAGAAAATTTTAAATAACCACATTTTGTGTAATATTTTTACAAACTTATCTTTCGCTACCAAACGCAAATTTAAAAATGTGAAGCAACAAATGTCAAAATAGCTGATTTGTGCCATTTTTGTTTTGTTGCAAGTAAATATACATAGGTTTTAGTATAGGAACATTGCAAGCAATTACACGAATCTTTGTGCGTGTGTTTTGTTGTTGTTAATTGCATGCTCGTACAATCTGTGCATTTCGTGCACCTTACAAGAGAGAGTGAATACCCCTTTTTAAGAATGCGTTTATTCTTATTGGATCAAATGATTTTTATATCGTACTTCTAACACGCACATAAACGAGTTGGATGATATATATATTTAATTAGTTGTTGAAAAATGCCGAGCACTTAAACTCATAGTTTTACTATTAATTGTTTTAAGTTAAACTGCACAATTGTTCGATTCTTAAATTTATTTCTTGTATGAATTAACAATAATATGCTCTTGTATATTTTATGTGAATATTTTAATTTTAATTTATGATGCAGTACCAACGTTAAGTTGATGAAGCTTTTGTTTTATATATTAAAACCAAGATTTACTTTAAGGAGATTTAACACCCCTACTATGTTTGTCGGTTTTGTTTATAAATTTAGCTTCGACGACGTTTACTTCTACAACATCGTTGTTACTTTTATGCAGTGCGTTTACGCAAACAACATCATGTGGAGTGTGTACAATCACTTTGTTGCAACATTTTGGCGCGTTGCAAATAAATTTGCACTCACGAGCAAATTTGTGTAAATCCGTAATCCATTCTCTGTAATATGGTGTTTACATTGGCCGAAAATAACTCATTTTGAATGAATGCAAGTGTTTACATTCGTTGTATTTCATTCGTTCTCATTTCAAAAAGCTGATTTGTCAACGTAAATTTTATTTGAAATGTGAAGTAGTAATTTATTTTGTTTAAATTTACATTTGTTTACAAAAATGAACAATCAACATAAAAAACTGATTATTGCAGAACAATTAAATTATTTACAAACATTAAAAGCTATTGCAATCACATTAAGAAGTAGTATAAATAAAGCGAAACGAAAGCAATAAAATAAGAAAATAAAAATGCAATTGTTAATGAATGCACTAGTCGCCCAAGTAGAGCCTGTGCCAATTCCATTAGAGAAGAGAGTTGCCATTGCAGTGTACGCACTTGGCTCATCCGCAAAGTACAGAACTGTTGGCATCCTTTTCGGAGTGTCGAAATCAGAAGAAAGTCAGAAGCCATTGATTATTACAATTACATCTCCAGAAGATGGTGTTTCAACCGCAGCAATGAAATTCGTATCTGTAGAATAGTTAAGTTGCTGCAGTGGAGAAGCTACGTCTGTGTCATAAAGAATATCACCTGACTCGGACAATGGATAAAAAGTTATGTCTTCATTTAATTCGAAAACTTCATTTATTACTCCATTGGCTCGGCGAATGGAGTAATATTTGAAACTACAATATTACTTTACTTATTATAAATTCAAGAAATATATTAATAATTACTATACCGTTATCTTCGTATCCTGTTTCATCCATCAATGTTTCGACGTTGTGGATTTTAAAACTGCCTAATATTGCATATACCTTATGGTACAGTGGCCAAATAGAAGGAGATCCACCCGGCATGCCCATCGCTGCCTTTTCTTTTCTATAATATATTTTAAGTTTCATATTAGTTAATAAATTTAATTGTATTAATAGAAAATTTAATTTGTGTAACCTAGTAAATAAAAAAATAATATACTTTATGTATAATATAAAATAATACAAAAAACGTAATTAAACTTACCTTACTCGTTAAGTTATTTATTTTATTAGCAATTCCTTTAACGGACACCTTCATTCCACGCCATGAAAGTTTTCGTTGAAATTCTTTATATATATGGCTGTTTCTCCTAATACCACGCTTGTTTTCTATGTCTTTCGCCCAAAGTTCACTAAAAAGGTCTGTTGCTGCATCTGCTCCAGATATGTCTCCCTTTTTTGTAACTGCTTATTAAAAGCATAATATGCAGGCATATTGACATTCTGTCCATCTGCAGTCTGTTTTAACAATATTCGCTTAAAGAATGCGCGCTGATCCTCCAACATTTTGTTTGTGAATTCCTGTTTCTGTTTTAGCAAATAATTTATAACGTCTACGTCCATTATAGATAAAAGTTTTTTACAGTCCTTGTCACAATTGTTTTGTTTGAGTTCTAAAAATCAACTGAACTATATTTTATACATTACACAATATGTACATAATTAAGTATAACTCTTGCTTTACACATTACACAATATGTACTAAAGCTAAGTACAAGCTGGGGTTTCCGACTTTACTTAATATAACTACCTTATTTATTGTTGAATATGACAATAGATATAGAGATTTAATAATCTATTACTCCTTGGTTTTTTCGCTTTCTCAATTACCAATGGCACTAATTTATATGATCCATCAGAGTTTGCTCCGAGTAAGATTGAAATTTTTCCTTTTAGATTTTATATAGTTACGTTTGTGGGTGCACGCGTAAAGTGAATTACCAAAATAAAGTGAAATAAGACAAACAAAATTTTTATATTTAACTGAATAAATTTTATGTTAGTTAACAATTTTAATATATGATTTTTATAGTTTGATAATTTTTGTTGTGTGATTACAACTTTAAAAGAAATTATTATTTGAATAAAACAAATTTTTATTAAATATGTTTATTATTATTAACTGCATTCGTTGGGTATGCAGGTTTTAATTAGAATGATTTTCTAATGCTCTGCTTCATAAGCTTAGAGCTAAACTTAACGTATGAAAATAACTTACGCTAGCAATTATTATGTATCTAAGGGAATGATAAAGCATGCATACATAAAATCTTATCGCACATAGCGTGGTTTAAAAGGACATAACGGCATTGATGCCAGGCATAATTCATGTTGCTGTCCGCTACTGAGTAAATTATATTGTCTTTTTATACTATTTAGCAACAAAGTATATTTACTGAAGTTGCTTTAGATTAAATGTATATATGCACATACTACGAGGGTGGTTTGATAAGTCAGTGACTTTTTGGATTTCCCGCGCAGTTACTCCAAATGCAACAGTGCTACCGTCAGCTGTAATTTACCAGTGGGCAAGTTTTTAATTTTGAGTAAGCTACGTCGTTCAGTTGGTGTTTGATAGCTGTTCAAAGCAGATAATCTCATGAATTTTTTATTTTTACAAAAATGAAAAAAGAGCGACACTTATCTGAAGCACTAAACTCACCCAAAAATCCCCACGATATCACCATTGTATGTGACGAACTGATCGTTGCATTTCTGTAGCTTAATTCTTCCAAAATGTTTATTGAAATTACTTTCGACAGTCATGAACAAGCAGCTCCAGAATCTAGCTTAAATGCGAGCTTAACACCGTTTACTTCTGCATCAATGACGAAAGGAGGTGGTGACTTTGGATGACACTTATCATGTACACTAAAAATAGCAAAATTATTAGTACCAGAATTATTTACTACATTAGAAAAATTGTTGCATTCATTATTATTTACCATACTTGTTTTTTTTTTAACAAATACTGGCCATATGGCCCACACGTCCACAAATATTGCATTTGCAATTTTTAAATTGCAAATGCAATTTAACTACTTTAAGTTCCTCATCATCGTCCCTTATTCCATTAACTTCACGTACTACGAAAAGAAAAACAGAGCAAGAGAAGTATTTCAAATCAAAATTTAAGTATTTTGATTTGTAAGAAAAGGAAAATGAAACTGCAGCAAGAAATAGAGGAAAATAAGCTACGTAGACACCAGGAAACACCAGAAATTTTAAAAAATAATCTTGAAAAATAGAATTGATGTATTTATATATTTATTACTGTAAAGCTAAATCTTTTTAATATAAAAAAACATAAATTTAAAATATAAATTTTGAATATTATTCTAAAATGTTTTAGCTATTCTATTTAGCTATTACGTTTCAGTTTACCCATGACTGTAAAACAGTCTCTGAAAGACCCAACTGCTCACTTGAGACTTTGTCACGAAGTTCCCTGCTAACTACCTCTGCACAAACAACATTTTCTATCCAATCATCGTTTTCCTCAATGCAAAGATTATGAAGTACGCAGCAGCCAAGCACAAACTTACACATTCTTTCCACAGAAAAAAAATCCAAATGACTTAACTGTCGCCATCGTTGCTTCAACAATGCGAAAGAATTTTCAATACTAACACGAGTTTGACTATGTTTTTTATTGAGTGTTTTTTGTTGTTTGGGTAGGTCTCCATAATCCTTATACGGAGTTAACAAATATTCTCTCAAAGGATATGCTGAATCGCCCAATATGTGAAATTTGTCAACACACACAGAAGGAAGCTCCTCGGATATCGGTTACAATTTGTATATTCGAGTATCATGAATTTTACTAGGTGATCCAACGAATACATCTAAAAATCTTTAGTTAGCATCACAAATAGTTTGTAATGTTATAGACAATAATCCGTGTCTATTTATGTATGTAGAGCGTATTTTATTGGCTGGTTTTCTAACATAAATTTATGTGCCATGATACGTTTTGAAATCCTGCAAGCTATAAAATATTTGTAGTATATGAACTTGCTAATGTATTGGAAGATCTTATTAAAAAAAATAATTAAGCGTTGCTATCTTTTTTATCACCGCATGGCATTCTTGTAGCTTTGGCTGATATATCAAATAAAAAATTCGATACGCAAAATATATATTTATGTACACTTGAAGATGCTACGTGGAATAAATTGGCTACTTCTCTGTAAGTGGTTTTGTTGCTTACAAACCTGCAAGTTGAGTTGTATGTAAGAGTTATTAATACATATTCAGAAATATGTAATAAGCACCACAAAAATATAAGACATTGCGTTTCAGAACTACTTCCAATCTTTCCGCCAGCATGTATTTTATGTTTATAATGTGAAGATTTTCCAAACTGATCAATTATTTTTTCTGCAGATAAACGACTAACTCGAAAATTTTCTCAAAACTGCATAAATTATTTTTACAAATTGTATAAATAAACAAATTGAATTTTAATATTTACACTAACTTCTTTTTCTGGGTATTTGTACTTCCCAAAAATTTACACAATTGATTGCAGGCAATTTGGTTGCAGGCAGCTCCGGATCACAAATGTCCCGCAGCAGTCCATAAGTCTCCATTCCAATGTTTTTTAACAGGATCGACCGCTTGATCATATCGTCCTGCCAAGCCATTTCAATATAATGGGAGTCTAGGATCTCCACCTGGTCGCACCAACTGTCCACCTGGGGTCTGAACTCCCGCACACCTGACGTGGTCGTACTTGTTTTCATTGTTTTGCACTTTCATTTTGTGCCATATTTTCGAAAAATTTTTTTTGTAATAACTTTTGTGTAATTTAATTTGCACGAGTTAAATTGATTTTCATACAATTTTTATATGATAATTTAAATTTTTTTTTGATATTAATTTTATTTCAGTTTAAATAATTTTTAAATATATTTAAACCACAACTTAATTTCTCGTGGCCAATGTAATGTTCACATTTAAGTTTCGATTAAGACTAGTTTTTATTTATTTCATTTTAACTTACAAGCTTACAAGCTTGTAAGCTGTAAGCTTTATATATATAATATAATTGTTAATAATTTTTATGTAATACAACAAATTTAAAATGAAGTAAAAATAAAGCTAATGCTACTATTATAAGTAGTATGTTGAATTATCAACAGTGTATATCTTTGTTGTCAAATAATTCTTTACATAACATAATATTATTTAAGTTTTTAAACTATAATTTATTTTTAATTAGACTTAATTCTAAAAATGTTTTTTTTTACTGCAGAGCAATGCGACAAAACAATTAATTATTTATAAATAAATTTAAATCCTTAAATGTTGGATCGCTTAAACCATCATTTATTTTATTATTTAGCTTCCAAAATAAATTGATATCATGAAAATGTTTAATATTTTTTTTTTGATAATCTTAACAACGTCCACTGCGATACAATTTCATCCGGGTCTCAATCTAATAAATTACTAAAATTAGTAATGGTACAATTGAAATTTCATTATCAGAAAGCATTTTATAAAGCGTTATAATCTCAAGACATTTTATATCATTTCTTGAAAAAACGGTAAAAAGTTTGTGAAACTAGTTCAATATAAAAACAACATATATTTTTTTTTATTTCACATATTTTAGAATTTTCTAAATTCTGATTATTTGTAAAAGTCTGTTTAACTCCTATAAAAACTTTTTCAAAGGGCAAGAAATGTTTAGATTCTTTGAATTCTAAGGATTCTAATACCACATTTTTAACGTGATAGCACATAAAGTTGGGTAATATTAACTTAACAACTACTTCTACTTTCCTATATAATAAAGGTAGTTGAATGCTTTCGGATTGGAACTTAATATTTAAGTCATTCGAAGTTTTCAAAATATAAGTTAAAAAAAAACATGTAAGCTTTTGTTTCTGGTATTGCCATAAGATTTGCTAGGCTTTTGTAAAAAAGAGGGGATCGATAATTCCTATTTATGGATAAATTTGAATATAGTGCGTCGTTTGCATTTTTCCGTCTTTTTAATTTTACTCACGGCTCGAATGGGTTAAAAAAAGTAAAATACAATTTGCACGCGCTTTTGTTCAATAGCTGCGTTTCAGCAAACATGATCCGCTCAATTTTACAGGCAAAACAAAAACAATGGGGTGAACCAGCAATTGATCTGGTTCACTTTCTGGAACGTATTTTAATGCAAATGAGGTTGGCAATGCGATGCAACGGTGTAGTAAAATTATAAACAAATCTACATTTATATTTATTTATTATTGATTTTATTTATTTATTATTTATTTTATGTACTTATTTATTTAATATGTCATTATTATTTATTTCTTTGGTTGAAGTTATGTTTTAATTATTACTATTACTATAAATTAAAATTATTAAAATTAATTAAAATTATTACTTTAATTATTTACGTTTTATTATTATTAAAAAAGTGTTGTTTGATAATTTATGAAAATCAATTAATTTGAAATGAATATATAAACATTAAGTTGAATACATTTATTTAATTAAAACAGAACAATACATAAGGAAACAGGCTCTCCAACATACACGTTTATAAAAAAAACCATTGAAAACTGCTTGCAAGTTTAAGCTATATTCATGCTTCCTTTT
>NC_051846.1:154840109-154859339 GCF_002237135.1 Teleopsis dalmanni | reverse complement strand
TCTTTAAATAATAATCATTTGTTTAATAAAATACTCTTAATAAAGAAGGATTCCTATTTTAACTTCATAATGTTTTATGTTTGTATCTTTGTATCTAATCAAATTATAGTTGAAAACCGATTTTTGTAGCTACTTAGAAGGAAAAAAGCAAAATTAAATGGCACAGAGGTGTGCATTGTCAACTTGCATACTTGCGGTAAAAAAAAAACGCACGTACACGCTAGCTGATGTGCACTCTTTAATATGATCTAAAAATTAACTATTATAAAAATATACGAAAATAAATTATAAAAACTGATACTAAACAAATTGGAAGTGCTTCACATTTCAAGGACATCTCAGTTAATCAAAGACATACCTTGTGCATAGAAACATCCAATGTTTACTTATAAGAATAACATATGCAATTCACATTTACTCACATTTTTATTCTCCAGTGCTGAAACGGTGACGACTGCAACAATTGGAAGGAAACATTAATAAAATTCAAAATCGCATTCCATCATTGAAATATCAATGTCTTTGACTTGAGACAAACTATTTTGATTATTGTCCCCATTTTTACTGCGTGTTTTATGTTTATGCATTTGAGGTCCAACGGAGTCATTATTTATTGGCAATAATAAATATATTTTTAATGTGAAACACTAATGCCAATTATTTTAAAAATCTATAAAGTAAAAACATTTTTTTATATATAAAAGAACACAAAAATGATAACTGATTTAGTTTACCATACAAAAACACGTTCTCAATTCTGTTTTCCAATTTCCCAACTTGAAGTAGCGCAGTTTCGTGAGACACTATTAGGCTTTGTGTCCTAATCGACAAGAGTCCCGTTAGTCCCGTTAGACCAACTGTCAAATCATTTTTTATATTTGTTTCTAACATTGCGTGAAGACAATTTTCGTTTAATTTATTTTAATGAAAATTAAAGAACATAACACCAAAACTTTTAGTTTCACAACATCAATAGTTTATTATAATTATTATTATTAAAATTTATAAATAAACAACAATGTTTACAAAATGACTTATGAACCAGCATACGCACTGCAATTTACTGATACTCTCTTATTGCAAAGGCGCAACAAGCAAATCAGAGAATATCTTCTTTGAAGCAAATAAACCGGCTGTCAAAAAATCTTCATTTAGGATTGCCAACAGCTATCCATTTAGGTCTTATTGATTAATACACGAAATATATCGAATAAACTTAATTTTGCCTCATTTTCAAGAACGAAAACAATTAAAAAGATATAAAATTTCTGAAAGTTTAGATATGTGAAACAAAGAAGAATTTTACATGCAAAATTTAAAAAGTAAAAAGTAGTTCGAAAATTTATTTCCGAATTAATTTATGATTGCATAAAAATGGTATTTATTAATTCACAATTTATATTAAACACTTTCCCAAAATGCTAATCTAAATTAACTATTTCTATTTCAACAAATAAAAGCAAATCGCCAGAATTTCTAAGAATAATATCCGTAATTATACTAGTAACTTTTTTATTTTTGTATTATGAGGATTTTGTGATATCCATATAATATTTTAATTAACCCTTTCTATAACAAATATCTTAATTCGGACCTTATAGAGTGTTGCCATTAGTTTTCATAATTAACTCAGCTTCCATTTCTAGCATTTTTTACTTTTTAACATATATAACAAACGATTTCAAAACATATTGCTGACCGGTTTTCAATTAAAAATTGAAGTTTTTTTAAGCTTTTTAACTCTTTAAGTTAATATGGCGTTAACATTGGCCGAAAATGGATCATTTTGGTCAAAAATCGAAAATGAGTAGCGAATGGTATGAAAGACGTTCGAATGCATTCCACATATGTTCCAAATGCAAAGGAATGCATTGACCATATCCTAAATGAAAGCTCTTCATGGCATTTTGACAGTTTGAAGAAGCTGTTTTTGACATATTTACAAAAAAGTGTAAAAGAATGTTTGGTGGTTGCATTTTCTTGAAAACGATGCACTTCTTTTTAGAACTTTTACTTCTCAAAAATAATTAATCGAAGTTAAAAATATGTTTTAAGTTTATATTGTAAGGTTTGAAGGCATATTTAACCTTCATGCAACATTTTTTTGGCACAGGCCAAAATCAAATCAACATGCAAGTTGAAAAATCAGCTGTTCAAAATGAGAACAAATGAATTACAACGAAAGTAAACACTTTCAAATCGCTCATTCAAAATGAGTTATTTTCAGTGTAAACGCCATATAAGGAATTTAACTCTTTATGTATGGATAACAAATCAAATTTGGGCCAAAATTCACAAATGAGAAGTATGTAACTTACTTCAGCATACAAAATCTCATGAACGCAAATGAATTCCATTTGCTAATTTTGTATATATGAGTTCTAACGAGTTTCAAATAAATTCCACATACGTTCCAAATGCAAATGAATACATTAAACATACCCTAAATAAAGGCTTTTTATGACATTTTGACAATTTGAGAAAGCTGCTTCTAATACATTTACAAAACATGATAAAAAAATATTTGGTGGTTCTATTGCCTTAAAAAATATGCACCATTTTTTGGAACTTCTACTTACGAAAAAGTACTTAATCGAAACTAAAAATAGGTTTTCAATTTATACGTATTGTACAGTTTAAATTTCTATTTTACCTTCATCCAATATTACAAACGAAGAACAACGAATGTAAACACTTTCAAATTACTGATTTGAAATGAGTCATTTGTGGGCAGTATAAATGTCATATAAGATTATTGGGGAAAGCTACATATAAAATTTGCATAAAATTATTAAAATTTCGACGCGTTTGTAGTAACTAAACATACTCCTTGTGCCAAAACCAGTGATTTGAAGCAAATGGTATGAAATGAAGGGAAAAAATTTATGTGTTCTTAAGTAAGCGAAATCAATAAAATTTATGCATTTAATATATATTATTTAGATAATACAAACAACTGATTTTTGCGCAGTTTTACAGTCGCTGATTGAACTCTCCATTTACTGTTTTTAAACTAAATTCGTTTTCACACTTTTACTGAACACACCAAATATTTTAGACAGCTGATTTTGAATTTTGAATGTGCATCGAATGTGTACCATTTACAAATTCATTAAAAAGCAGAAAAGGAAAGGAATGAAAGTTTCATTATTATATAATATGAATAATATGGAGACATTGTAATAAAATGAAATGGATAAGGTATTCTATAAAAACAAAACCAGATTGGAATAAAATAAATTAATATTTTATTAATACCGGCATTAAAGCCTCTCGTGGTACCAGTGCCATTAACTGCCAAATTTTATTTAAAAAATACATAAGTAATTAGTTTACAAGCAGTACTTTTGGGAATAGAATATTTAAAGGACCAGAGAGAAAAAAATTTGAATTAGAGATTCAGTTGCTAGAGAACAATTTACTTAATGACAGAAATAATTATAACACATTTGAAGTATTTATTTAATATTGTGTAACTATTTTTTTTATTAGCAGGTGTTTCTATAAAAATAGATTTTAAAGACTTAGGGAATCTACTGACATGGAGCATAAAGATCTAGGGAAATAGCTAATTTTAATAAGAGCTATATTAAAACTCCACCGACTCTGAAAATGACTAAATAATAGCCACCATCTGCAATCTTAAACTTAACACGTATTCTCAGTTTTCAAAGTTTCGAACATATTCTAAAATTATGAAACATACATAGTTCATTCATGACCATATCCCAGACACCAAGAAGTGATATTTTAAATAGTTAAATGTGTACATGACTTACAAGTTGGACATCCAGTAAAAAATCATTTTCTATTGTGAAACATTTCGCACTTTTAGTCGACTATGAAAGTAAACACAAATGAATATGCATATATTTCTTTAGTAGGTAATTCAAATATTCCGGTGACTGACATGACTGTCAGCCTAGAACTGAAAAGTCTAGAACAGTCCTTTGGTATCTTCTTGTATTCCAGGAAACTTTATTTAATCATCATTCACTCAGTGTACTTATAGCTTTAAACACATGTTTTACAATTGTCACAAAGTTCACGTCCATCAATCCACCACATAAATTGAAAGAGTTAAAAAACAATAGATTCCGCAGAAATGTATCGTTTATGACAATTTAATATTCCCTTACGTATGTACATGAGCTTCATTTCGTTGCTACATATTCGTTTCTTGTTTTTAATTAAATTAAAATATCAGCTGATGTTATGGACAATTGGAGTTCAATGAAATCGTTAACTTTCGTTCACCACTTCAATCAGTCATTGATATTAATAGTAAAATTGAGAAAATTTAAATCACTGAAATCTAAAAATCTGTTTTTTTAAATCTAAAGAATTTATAAAAAATTCAAATATTTAAGTTAATTTAAAATTTATTGAATTTACGATTATTTCCCAAGATTATAAAGTAGTTCATTCAACTGTTTGCTCCAAACTAATTATTAGGTTACATAAAATTCTTTCCTTAAATATTAACAAAATCGTTCCTTGGATGTTATCACACAGTAGAAGCTTGCAACGAGTGTTGTCACACACTTTAGTAAGGGAAAATGATCTCAGATACGTTCTTTAGTTTTATTAATTAATTTCGCTGTTTGTATGGTAGAACGGCGATGTTTTTATATTCGGACTTCTACATCAATTTATATGGGAGTTCCCTATATTTTTGTGCATTTAAAATGGTGAAATTTCTACTGAAGCAATAAGTGGCACTTAAATGTAAAGTAGTTTGGAGATGAAGAGCCAATATCTCTGGAATCTACTGACAAGGATCATAAACGTTAACCAACAAATGTATGATTATGTTTGTCTAGACTGCTTTAGCACTGGTATATGTGATGAGGAAGAGGTTATTAGATATTAAATTCAAAACACGCCTACTAATTCATTCATTTAACAATAAAAACAATTAATACAAAATTTGTTTATAAAGTATTTATTCATTTTTAAATCATTTTATTTTATTTATTTCTTTATATATATATATAAACAATGTTTACATTGTACAACTAGCATTACAATTTATTTATATTATAGTCTAACAATTAACAATTATATAATTTTATTTTTGTTTCATTCAATTTATATATATGAAATAATAGTTAACTTAATTTTATACTACAATAGATTCACATATATATTTTATTACAATTTTTTTTTATTTTACATATAAGTTTTTGTATATGTTCATATTATTTATTTTACATTAAACAAATATAGACATAATATTAAATAATTTTTATATGTACGGGTATTTAATTATTTGAACACAAAATAAGCAAAACACTTTAATTATCATTATCATAATTATCAGAACACTTAATTTAATTATCAGATTCATATTTTAATAAATTAAATTAAAAACATTATTACAGTTGGTTTTAGATATTTCTTAAAATCAACTGGTCCTTCTGAGCCTTAATAACAATTTTAAAAAAATTTTACCATTTCCATTATATAGATTTGTTTAAAATAAGTGCGAAAATATTTTGCATCATATTTTGTGCAATTCACAAAAAATAATAATTCCTTTATATATTAGGTGCATTCATTACCTGCCAAAAAAATTAAGACTTCAATCTTACCTTATAGAGATTAAGTTATATCATTCTGAATATTTGATTTACTGCTTATCTTTAAGATTTATAATATGTATATTATTGTAGGGTACCAGCTTTTATATAAAAACAGAGTAGAAGATATTAGTCTTGGGTCTTAGCAAAGTTCACGTTAAAGTTGTATTTATATAAATGTTATATTAACTTTGTTATGAGTCACTCAAAGATAGGCTAAATATAGAAGTCGTGCCCCTACTGTCTGGACTGAAGTAAAGCTGAATGCCTAAAAGAAGTCAGAGTCAGGACCAATGGGTGTGCAAGACCTGAAGAAATAAGTTGTTTGGAACGCGTTGATTGGTGTTGATCTAGAAGCGAGTGAGCCAAATTATAACAAAAAGTAACAGAAAATAAGTGAAAAAGAAATAAAATAACACGAATTTAAAAAAGTTTGTGAAAACAATTTGTAATGAACTAATATATATATTGCTAAAGTAAAGTAAAATAACTAAAAATTACAAATTTGGATACAACAATTAATAAATTTTTAATAATCTTGTGAAACCAAAGTGTTTACTTTCGAAATAATCCCCAATCACCAACTGCAATAACTGTTCCGAGCTTCTATATTTATTTTTGTGGTTCCCTATTAATCTGGATGTGACCAAAAAGTTCCAAAGCAGTTTGGATTGAAAGCATTTGTGTCGTAGAGTCAGAAACTGCGTGACAGCAAATATATATTGAATAATAAAAAAACCTCAAACTGTATCACAGAAAACAATTTTCCTTTGAAAGGACGGGTCATCACAATATAATTAGCGTAACAGGTAGGATTCCTACCACAACTAAGGTAATATATTCGAAAATGTAACTGAATGCAATTAGAATAAGAAATTTAAAAAAAAATTTAAAAAAAAAATATACACATATATATGTGGGATAAGAATAACGAAAATGCAACTCTGCCCCTACTTGTAAGTTAACAGCTGATCTACATCAAATAAGTAGTTGCGTGTTGTGTGCGGAACAAGCAAGAAAGACGACGTGCTTGCTAATCGGAAAACGACGGATAAAGAAGCCATAAAAGACGCGAAACTATATTAATAACTTTTCATTATAATCTTATACTTTAATTATAATAAGTTAAAATTACAACAATAATAAAACTATAATATTACTACAGTAATAATACCACATTTTGGGGGCTCAACTCAACTTTTTGAATTCAAGAGCAAAATAGTGAATTGTGAAATTCCTGAAATGGCTTACTTAAACAATTTTACTAAAATTTCCAAGAACTTAAAAACAAGCAGAGCTGAAATAATAAGAGCACTGCATAAGTTTGTGTTTGAAGATGCAGGCGACAGAGGCAACCGGCAACGGCTTCGGGAATTTTCGGGCTTCGAATACGGTGAAAGTGATAAAAGATATATCGAAAAGCTTGCCTACATTGATAAATTCCTAACGCGAGACGAATTAGTTGCCATTTGTAGTTTGTTATCTTTGCAGTTTAAGGTTGACAATTTGCAACAGCATATTTTTTTAAGTTTGCATAAAAGCAGAATACATTTACTAAACAAAAGAGACGAGAGCGACGAACAAGACGAAATGGAAGAAGACGAGAAAAGCATAGAATCAAATACAACTATACAAGAGGCACTGGTAGCGACAACACATACAACAGAAAGAGTAAATAGTAACGAAATGCAACGTAAAAAATTTCATGACGACGAATCTACTGTGTCGCGCTTTTCAATGAATTTCAAAGACATTGAAGACACAATTAAAATATTTACTGGAAAAGAAGACGGTATTCCAATCGAAGAATGGGTTAACGAATTTGAAGACGTGGCATCGGTGATGCAATTAGACGACTTGCAAAAACTTGTATTTGCGAAAAAAGCACTTAAAGGTACAGCAAAATTATTCGTGCAGAGTGAAAGAAACCTACATAGTTGGAAGCAACTCAAAAATGTTCTACTTGACGAATTTAAAACGGCAGTTAATAGTGCACACATACATAAACAATTAAACGAAAGAAAATTGAAAAAAGGTGAAGAAATTCAAGAATACTTTTATGAAATGAAAAACATTGCAAATCGAGGTAATATTGATAATGAATCGCTCATTCAATATGTTATTGACGGTATAAATGATTTAAGTGTAAACAAAACAATTCTATACAGTTCGCGGAACATAAAAGATTTTAAAGAAAAACTAAAAAACTACGGAAAAATACGCGAGCGAAATGAACCTAAACCAACTAAGGATTTTAAACATTTCGATATGAACAAACAAACTATTAACATAACAAAAACAAGAGAAAATGAGAGAAATACAAATAAAATAAAGTGTTATAATTGTGGTGAAAATGGACATAAATCCTCAGAGTGCATAAATAAAAACAAAGGTGCAAAATGTTTTGCATGTAACGAATTCGGTCATATTGCAAGAAATTGTCCCACGAATAAGCAAAAAGAAGCAAATCTAAGATATGTACAAGAAACTAAAGATATTATGAAAAAAGACATAAAAATTCAAAACAAAAATACGATTGCATTATTCGACACCGGAAGCAAATTTAATTTGATTACACGTGATATTTATGATTGTTTGAAAAATGTAGAACTTTTGAAGTCAAATATTTATCTAGTAGGTTTTGGACAAAATGAAGGTGAAAACAAAATAAAACCGTACGGAAAAATAAACGTTGAGTGTGTCATCGATAATCAAGACTTTAAACTAACCTTTTACGTGGTGCCAACAAATTGCATTGACATTCCCATCATAATTGGTGAAGATATTTGTTAGAAAGCTGAAATCAAAATTAATTCTACTGGTGTTTTTATTAAAAAGCAACAACATTACGAAAATGATAAAAGCGACGTAGCACAAAATTTGATGAGAATTGACGTAGAATGCCACACAGATGTAATGTTTGATATAGAAGAATCAGCAAGCATGCTAATTAAGGAGAAAGTGTATAAACTTATCAATGATTATAAACCTAAAAAATGTAAAACAACAAATGTACAAATGACAATTGTGGTTAAAGACGAAAACGCTATAGCTTCAAGACCGCATAGATTACCTATAAGTGAACGCTGTATTGTCGACGAGCAGGTGGATCAGTGGCTTAAAAATGGCATTATCGAAGTTTCTGACTCTGAGTTTAGCAGCCCTGTGGTGTTGGTACGAAAGCGCGATGGAACACCAAGGTTATGCATCGATTATAGAAAAATCAACAAAGTTATATTTAAAGATAGATTCCCATTGCCACTTATTGAAGATCAGTTAGATCGATTACAAGACGCGAAAATATTCAGCACAATCGATTTGAAGAACGGATTTTTCCACGTTGACATTGCGGAATCAAGTCGAAAGTACACTTCATTCGTAACCCATAATGGACAGTATCAATTTCTGAAAGTTCCTTTTGGATTATCAAATTCACCTGGCGTTTTTCAACGACATGTAAATGCTATTTTTAGAGACTTGGCACGACGAGGCATTGCTTTACCTTACATAGACGACATTATCATTCCAGCAAGCAATGAAGAAGAAGCATATAATAATCTTGAAATGGTTTTTAATATATGCAAAGACTACGGGCTTGAAATAAACTTCAAAAAATGTCACTTTCTAAAGAAACGAGTTGAATTTCTGGGTCATGTGATCGAAAATCAAACGATCTCACCATCATCATCAAAAATTGAAGCGCTTATAAGATACAAAATGCCGCAAAATCTTAAACAACTTGAAAGCTTTCTCGGTCTAGCCGGATACTTCAGAAAATTTGCGCCAAACTTTTCTTTGATTGTTAAACCGCTTAATGACTTGCGGAAAAGAGATAAAAAGTTTGAGATCAATAACGACACTGTTACATCATTTAATACAATTAAGAAAATGCTAAGCGGACGGCCTGTGTTAAGTATTTTCAATCCAAAATACAACACCGAGGTTCATACAGACGCATCTGCAAATGGCTATGGAGCCGTTTTGCTACAAAAGCTTCCCGAAGATGGACAACTACATCCAGTATATTACATGAGTAAAAAGACTACAGATGCCGAACGAAAATACTCCAGTTACGAGCTTGAAATTCTAGCTGTTATTGAAGCAATTAAGAAATTTCGTGTATACTTACTAGGCATACATTTTAAAATTGTTACGGACTGTAACTCTTTCACTAAAACGCTTGAAAAAAGAGATCTTTGTACACGAGTCGCTCGATGGGTGCTCCTATTACAAGAATATGATTACGAAGTTGAACATCGAAGCGGGTCGCGTATGAAACATGTAGACGCTCTTAGCCGATATGCTGTTTTATCCATAGAAGATGATTTACTAAGAAGGGTGCAAAAATGCCAAATGCAAGACGAAGAGTTAAATATAATTCGAGAAATGCTCGAAAAGGAAATGACGTATAAAAACTTTTTCTTGAAACGAGACGTATTATTCAAGATAATTAATAACGACGAACTTCTTGTGATCCCAAGGAATATGCAGCGAGAAATCATCAGAAAAGCACATGAACGAGGTCATTTTGCTGTGCGCAAAACCAAAGAAATAATTGAAAAAGATTACTACATTCCAAAACTAGAAGAAAAAATACAGAATCACATCTCAAATTGTATTCAATGCATCATTGTCAATCTTAAACGTGGCAAGCAGGATGGATTGTTACATCCGCTTCCAAAAGAAGAAACCCCACTTCACACCTACCACGTTGATCACCTTGGTCCACTTGAAGGTACCAGTAAGCAGTATAAACACATTTTTGCAGTCATCGACGCATTCACAAAATTCTGTTGGCTATATCCGACGAAGTCAACAACAACTCAAGAAGTTCTGCAAAAACTCAAGCTTCAAAGTACGACATTTGGAAATCCTTATCGCATTATTTCCGACAGAGGCCCAGCATACAGTTCCGGAGAATTTCGTCAATACTGTGAACAACAAAATATTCAGCATGTTTTAGGTGTTACCGGCTTACCAAGAGTAAATGGTCAAGTCGAGCGTTTAAATAGTATCATAATAGCAGTAATTTCAAAGCTGAGCTCTGACGATCCAAGTAAGTGGTACCGGCACGTAGATCATGTCCAACAAGTGATAAACTCAACATTTTGTCGAAGTATCAACACAACGCCGTTTCAGTTAATGTTTGGAGTACAAATGCGTACCATCGAAGACATCAGAATTAAAGAGTTACTCGATAAAGAAATTGTATCTACTTTCGAAAATGAACGAACAGAGCTAAGAGTAGCAGCTAAGGCGCAAATCCTGAAAGTGCAAGCAGAAAACCGTAAAGATTTTAACTCTCGACGTAAACCAGCCGTCAAATACAGAAAAGGCGATATGGTAGCAATTAAACGGACTCAATTTGGCACAGGTCTCAAACTAAAGCCAAAATACTTAGGTCCATACGAGGTAATAAATACAAAGCCTAACGATACTTACGATGTCACCAAGATTGGTATAAACGAAGGACCGAAGAACACAACCACTTGCTCCGAATATATGAAACCTTGGAGCACATACGAAGAAGATGATAGCGAAACGAAGTCATTCGAGACGAATGTCTATCAGGATTGGCCGAATGTGGGATAAGAATTACGAAAATGCAACTCTGCCCCTACTTGTGAATTAACAGCTGATCTACATTAAATAAGTAGTTGCGAGTTGTGTGCGGAACAAGCAAGAAAGACGACGTGCTTGCTAATCGGAAAACGACGGATAAAGAAGCCATAAAAGACGCGAAACTATATTAATAACTTTTCATTATAATCTTATACTTTAATTATAATAAGTTAAAATTACAACAATAATAAAACTATAATATTACTACAGTAATAATACCACATTTTGGGGGCTCAACTCAACTTTTTGAATTCAAGAGCAAAATAGTGAATTGTGAAATTCCTGAAATGGCTTACTTAAACAATTTTACTAAAATTTCCAAGAACTTAAAAACAAGCAGAGCTGAAATAATAAGAGCACTGCATAAGTTTGTGTTTGAAGATGCAGGCGACAGAGGCAACCGGCAACGGCTTCGGGAATTTTCGGGCTTCGAATACGGTGAAAGTGATAAAAGATATATCGAAAAGCTTGCCTACATTGATAAATTCCTAACGCGAGACGAATTAGTTGCCATTTGTAGTTTGTTATCTTTGCAGTTTAAGGTTGACAATTTGCAACAGCATATTTTTTTAAGTTTGCATAAAAGCAGAATACATTTACTAAACGAAAGAGATGAGAGCGACGAGGAGGACGAGAGTGATGAACAAGACGAAATGAAAGAAGACGAGAAAAGCATAGAATCAAATACAACTATACAAGAGACACTGATAGCGACAACACATACAACAGAAAGAGTAAATAGTAACGAAATGCAACGTAAAAAATTTCATGACGGCGAACCTACTGTGTCGCGCTTTTCAATGAATTTCAAAGACATTGAAGACACAATTAAAATATTTACTGGAAAAGAAGACGGTATTCCAATCGAAGAATGGGTTAACGAATTTGAAGACGTGGCATCGGTGATGCAATTAGACGACTTGCAAAAACTTGTATTTGCGAAAAAAGCACTTAAAGGTACAGCAAAATTGTTCGTACAGAGTGAAAGGAACCTACATAGTTGGAAGCAACTCAAAAATGTTCTACTTGACGAATTTAAAACGGCAGTTAATAGTGCACACATACATAAACAATTAAACGAAAGAAAATTGAAAAAAGGTGAAGAAATTCAAGAATACTTTTATGAAATGAAAAACATTGCAAATCGAGGTAATATTGATAATGAATCGCTCATTCAATATGTTATTGACGGTATAAATGATTTAAGTGTAAACAAAACAATTCTATACGGTTCGCGGAACATAAAAGATTTTAAAGAAAAACTAAAAAACTACGAAAAAATACGCGAGCGAAATGAACCTAAACCAACTAAGAATTTTAAAAATTTCGATATGAACAAACAAACTATTAACATAATAAAAACAAGAGAAAATGAGAGAAATACAAATAAAATAAAGTGTTATAATTGTGGTGAGAATGGACATAAATCCTCAGAGTGCATAAATAAAAACAAAGGTGCAAAATGTTTTGCATGTAACGAATTCGGTCATATTGCAAGAAATTGTCCCACGAATAAGCAAAAAGAAGCAAATCTAAGATATGTACAAGAAACTAAAGATATTATGAAAAAAGACATAAAAGTTCAAAATAAAAATACGATCGCATTATTCGACACCGGAAGCAAATTTAATTTGGTTACACGTGATATTTATGAGTGTTTGAAAAATGTAGAACTTTTGAAGTCAAATATTTATCTAGTAGGTTTTGGACAAAATAAAGGTGAAAACAAAATTAAACCGTACGGAAAAATAAACGTTGAGTGTGTCATCGATAATCAAGACTTTAAACTAACCTTTTACGTGGTGCCAACAAATTGCATTGACATTCCCATCATAATTGGTGGAGATATTTGTTACAAAGCTGAAATCAAAATTAATTCTACTGGTGTTTTTATTAAAAAACAACAACATTACGAAAATGATAAAAGCGACGTAGCACAAAATTTGATGAGAATTGACGTAGAATGCCACACAGATGTAATGTTTGATATAGAAGAATCAGCAAGCATGCTAATTAAGGAGAAAGTGTATAAACTTATCAATGATTATAAACCTAAAAAATGTAAAACAACAAATGTACAAATGACAATTGTGCTTAAAGACGAAAACGCTATAGCTTCAAGACCGCATAGATTACCTATAAGTGAACGCTGTATTGTCGACGAGCAGGTGGATCAGTGGCTTAAAAATGGCATTATCGAAGTTTCTGACTCTGAGTTTAGCAGCCCTGTGGTGTTGGTGCGAAAGCGCGATGGAACACCAAGGTTATGCATCGATTATAGAAAAATCAACAAAGTTATATTTAAAGATAGATTCCCATTGCCACTTATTGAAGATATTCAGCACAATCGATTTGAAGAACGGATTTTTCCACGTTGACATTGCGGAATCAAGTCGAAAGTACACTTCATTCGTAACCCATAATAGGCAGTATCAATTTCTGAAAGTTCCTTTTGGATTATCAAATTCACCTGGCGTTTTTCAACGACATGTAAATGCTATTTTTAGAGACTTGGCACGACGAGGCATTGCTTTACCTTACATAGACGACATTATCATTCCAGCAAGCAATGAAGAAGAAGCATATAATAATCTTGAAATGGTTTTTAATATATGCAAAGACTACGGGCTTGAAATAAACTTCAAAAAATGTCACTTTCTAAAGAAACGAGTTGAATTTCTGGGTCATGTGATCGAAAATCAAACGATCTCACCATCATCATCAAAAATTGAAGCGCTTATAAGATACAAAATGCCGCAAAATCTTAAACAACTTGAAAGCTTTCTAGGTCTAGCCGGATACTTCAGAAAGTTTGTGCCAAACTTTTCTTTGATTGTTAAACCGCTTAATGACTTGCGGAAAAGAGATAAAAAGTTTGAGATCAATAACGACACTGTTACATCATTTAATACAATTAAGAAAATGCCAAGCGGACGGCCTGTGTTAAGTATTTTCAATCCAAAATACAACACCGAGGTTCATACAGACGCATCTGCAAATGGCTATGGAGCCGTTTTGCTACAAAAGCTTCCCGAAGATGGACAACTACATCCAGTATATTACATGAGTAAAAAGACTACAGATGCCGAACGAAAATACTCCAGTTACGAGCTTGAAATTCTAGCTGTTATTGAAGCAATTAAGAAATTTCGTGTATACTTACTAAGCATACATTTTAAAATTGTTACGGACTGTAACTCTTTCACTAAAACGCTTGAAAAAAGAGATCTTTGTACACGAGTCGCTCGATGGGTGCTCCTATTACAAGAATATGATTACGAAGTTGAACATCGAAGCGGGTTGCGTATGAAACATGTAGACGCTCTTAGCCGATATGCTGTTTTGTCCATAGAAGATGATTTACTAAGAAGGGTGCAAAAATGCCAAATGCAAGACGAAGAGTTAAATATAATTCGAGAAATGCTCAAAAAGGAAATGACGTATAAAAACTTTTCCTTGAAACGAGACGTGTTATTCAAGATAATTAATAACGACGAACTTCTTGTGATCCCAAGGAATATGCAGCGAGAAATCATCAGAAAAGCACATGAACGAGGTCATTTTGCTGTGCGCAAAACCAAAGAAATAATTGAAAAAGATTACTACATTCCAAAACTAGAAGAAAAAATACGGAATCACATCTCAAATTGTATTCAATGCATCATTGTCAATCGTAAACGTGGCAAGCAGGATGGATTGTTACATCCGCTTCCAAAAGAAGAAACCCCACTTCACACCTACCACGTTGATCACCTTGGTCCACTTGAAGGTACTAGTAAGCAGTATAAACACATTTTTGCAGTCATCGACGCATTCACAAAATTCTGTTGGCTATATCCGACGAAGTCAACAACAACTCAAGAAGTTCTGCAAAAACTCAAGCTTCAAAGTACGACATTTGGAAATCCTTATCGCATTATTTCCGACAGAGGCCCAACATACAGTTCCGGAGAATTTCGTCAATACTGTGAACAACAAAATATTCAGCATGTTTTAGGTGTTACCGGCTTACCAAGAGTAAATGGTCAAGTCGAGCGTTTAAATAGTATCATAATAGCAGTAATTTCAAAGCTGAGCTCTGACGATCCAAGTAAGTGGTACCGGCACGTAGATCATGTCCAACAAGTGATAAACTCAACATTTTGTCGAAGTATCAACACAACGCCGTTTCAGTTAATGTTTGGAGTACAAATGCGTACCATCGGAGACATCAGAATTAAAGAGTTACTCGATAAAGAAATTGTATCTACTTTCGAAAATGAACGAACAGAGCTAAGAGTAGCAGCTAAGGCGCAAATCCTGAAAGTGCAAGCAGAAAACCGTAAAGATTTTAACTCTCGACGTAAACCAGCCGTCAAATACAGAAAAGGCGATATGGTAGCAATTAAACGGACTCAATTTGGCACAGGTCTCAAACTAAAGCCAAAATACTTAGGTCCATACGAGGTAATAAATACAAAGCCTAACGATACTTACGATGTCACCAAGATTGGTATAAACGAAGGACCGAAGAACACAACCACTTGCTCCGAATATATGAAACCTTGGAGCACATACGAAGAAGATGATAGCGAAACGAAGTCATTCGAGACGAATGTCTATCAGGATTGGCCGAATGTGGGATAAGAATTACGAAAATGCAACTCTGCCCCTACTTGTGAATTAACAGCTGATCTACATTAAATAAGTAGTTGCGAGTTGTGTGCGGAACAAGCAAGAAAGACGACGTGCTTGCTAATCGGAAAACGACGGATAAAGAAGCCATAAAAGACGCGAAACTATATTAATAACTTTTCATTATAATCTTATACTTTAATTATAATAAGTTAAAATTACAACAATAATTAAACTATAATATTACTACAGTAATAATACCACATATATACCAATAAAACTTATTAATATCATAAATATATTCTAAAATTTATATACCAAAATTAAATTATATTAATTGATTAAACTATGACCCATTTCGATTTTTATTGAATAAAATTATCTGAAATTTTTCAATGAATTACCCATACTATACAGGCTGATGGATGAAGAAACTACCATATACAGGGGATTATAACAAAATTATCCCTGTCCGTCAAAGAAGAATCAATCGACGTTATAAAAGCCAAGTTGATGAACATTTAACAACGAGGCAAAAAGGTCAGTCAATATGCGGCTGAAATTAATAACCTATGTCAAGCCCTTGAGGGCGCATAAATAGATAATGGCGTAGATGCGGACAATGCAGAAACGTTTAGTCGAAAGGAAGTCATATCTTCGATGACTAAAAACTGACCGGTTGAAAACCATAATGGAAGCAGGCACATTCAACTCACTAAATGATGCTATATCAAAATACGTCAACTGTTGTACAGAAATCCATGGAAGACCGGACGTAATTATACTATACGCGGTTAAATAACAGAAGTACCTATCGTGGAAACTACAGCCGTCGTAGAGGCCGTGGCAATAACAGCAATCAGCGAAACAACCAGAGAAATAATAGTCGAGATATTCAAGCCTATGGTAATGAATTGTTCTGTGCAGCGCAACATTAAATTCAAATGTAAACAAAGATAAACAATACATTATTTTATTTTATTTTAAAAAGTGCTAATGCACAAATTATTTTATACATGGGTTCTAACTAATGTAATATTTAATGCGATTGCACACGGAAGAACCACGGTAATGCAAGTAGAATATTTGGTCATAGCAAGTATGCAATTGCTATTTGACACTTTTCTTTTCTGTGCAACTATTCTGCACATGTCGATATGACACACTTGAATGTGTCATAATATTTTCTAAGCATTGATGTGGGTCTGTTATAATACATTCACGTCATTTAACCAAACTTTGTAAAAAGAATGTTCAATTCTAATGGTCAAAGAAATGTGAAAATTCATTCCAGTATTTGAAAAATGCATTAATGCAAGCAACATTACTTCAATACCCCGATTTCAGCAAATCATTTTGTATTACCATCGATGCTAGCAAGCATGCTTGTGGTACTGTACTCAGCCAAGAGTACGATGGAAAGCAACTACTAGTCGCCTTTGTATCAAAAACTTTCACTAAGGGAGAACGTAAGAAATCCACTACAGAACAAGAGTTAACAGCAATTTACTGGGCAATCAACTACTTTAGACCTTATATATACGGAGCACCTTTATTAGTTAAACCAGACCATAGACCACTTTCTTATCAGTTCTCAATGAAAAATCCAAACTCCAAACAAGAATGCGACTTGATTTAAAAGAATACTGTAGAGTTTACAGTATATTTTCTCAGGGGGAAACAAAATACAGTAGCCGATGATTTGTCTCGGATAACAATCAATGAATTGAAGAAACAAAATAATTCAAATACAGCTTTGCTAAAAGTCACAACAAGAGCTGAAACAAGGAAGAATACGCAAAAAGTCTGCGCAGACACAAATTTAATAAGACCGACATATCAAAATAATGATAAGCCCAAAGTTTATCAAGTCGTTAGTAGTAACGACGTTAAAAAATGTGTAAATTAAAATTACCATCCCGCAATTGTTTCTTGAAGCATGGGAAAAGAATTTTAAAACACATATATTTTGACGATTTAATCACTAATGGAAATTTAGATCTAGATCTGTTATTCCAATGGCTTGATCAACGCGCCGGTGCATTAATAATCAAACATAAATGCGAAAGGATCTTTATCGCTAAATTCTTTTAAAGAAATGTGCAACAAAAAATTAAAAAATGTTAAAATAGCGCTATTACCATGGGTGACCAACATAAACGAAAATATAAAGTCGGCAATTGAAGATATTCTTCAACAATATCATGATGATCCAGCAGAAGGAGGTCATACTGGAATCACCAGAACATTACCTAAAATAAAGCAAAGATTCTACTGGAAAAATATGACAAAAATCATTACAAAATACGTAAAAAAATGTCTAAATTGTCAACTGGCCAAGACAACTAGACATACAAAAATGCCTTTAACAGAAGTGCAAACGCCTATGTCTCCATTCGACACTGTGTTACTCCCAAAAACACATTGGTTGGTTCACTCCCAAAAACGGAGAACGGCAATGAGTATGCAATCACATTAGTATGTGATTTAATAAAATATTTGGTAACTATTCCAGTTCCAAATAAAAGTGCCAAGACTATAGTAAAAGCAATTTTGTCTTACAGCACGGACCCATGAAACGGTTTATAACTGCTTAATATGTTGTTAAATATGTTGCAGCTATGCACATACGGGGTGGGTTGTTTTGGTAAGTTGATGCATTTAATTGTTTTAATAAGATTTACTAAATTCAAAATTTCTTAAAACTATTTCAGATATTTCTCTTATGTAGCAGGAAATTTGGTGATAAATTTCCGCAGACGTATTGCGTCTCAAGCTGACATTGGAGTCATTAATACAGTCTATCAATGCGGTGGCGACGTCGATGCCGGAATTAAATGCGAACAAGTATTTTGTGTCGAATACTGCTCTACATGCAACAAGTCAAAGTACAACAGCAACAGATACAGTAAGTGTTTCTTTTCCTTTAATGACTGTACTGAATCAATACATGAACAAATATGCGTGTGCATCGGCAAGCACAATGTAGTCTCTGCAAGTATCACATGTAATGAATATACCTAATGTGTCTACGTTGGCGCCAGTAATGTTTTAGTCGCGCCGAACATAACTGTAGCTGCTACGTCAGCAGAATATGCATCGTATATGCAGAACAAACAAGATCAAACCAATTTGCGTATGCAGTATGAAACAAATATGAAGTCGAAAGTTGCTATGGCAATGCAGAGTGCGAGTAACTACTGTTACATACGAGAAATCATAGAGGCTTTGCCGTCATTCGACAACAGCAGTGATGACGTCACATCAGTAAAGTTTGTTCACAGTGTTGAGCAATTAAAGAATGCATACCAGTGAAATGACCATATTGTTCTATTTGCCATAAGAGGAAAAATGGAAGGTGCCGCAAAATTGTGGATCGATTCTCAACCAGTATTTCGAATCTGGGGTGAAT
>NC_051846.1:154828997-154840009 GCF_002237135.1 Teleopsis dalmanni | reverse complement strand
ATATATATATATAAGTGACAATTTTTAATAAAAACAATGATTTTTGATTTTTCTTATAAAATTTTATTTAATACTTCACGCTATGCAAGCTTAACTTCAACTGCTTTAAAGTTTTTTTCTGCTTCGAGCAGTAAGTTCTATTTTATTCAATTTAATAGTGTTGAGAGAGAGCTTGCATGTCACTGTTATATTTAATGTTATATTTAATTGTTTATAGGTTGTCAAAGGATCATTTTCATTGATCCTACCGACTGCGCCAGTGACAATTTTTAATAAAAACAACAATTTTTGATTTTTCTTATATTTAATTGTTTATAGGTTCTTAAAGGACCATTTTCATTGATCCTACCGACTGCGCCAGTGACAATTTTTAATAAAAACAACGATTTTTGATTTTTCTCTTAAAATTTTATTTAATACTTCACGCTATGCAAGCTTAACTTCAACTGTTTTAAAGTTTTTTCTGCTTCGAGCACTAAGTTCTATTTTATTCAATTTAATAGTGTTGAGAGAGAGCTTGCATGTCACTTATATATATATATATGTAGTTGATTTTATTTAAAACAAAATGTTTTAAGTTTAACAATATTATTGCGTTTATTAATTTTCGGTTTTACAATATTATTTCGTTTATCAAATTTCGGTTTTACAATATTATTTCGTTTATCAAATTTCAGTTTTACAATATTATTTCGTTTATTAAACTTCGGTTTTACTATACCCGAGCCGCAGCACTACTTGTTCCTTCTTTCTACTTTCAACGACTGACTCATCAAATGTGTTCGACGCTAAGGAACATGCATGAGAGTTGCCCTGTTTGTTTACAATTTAGTAGTGATGAAAGGGTTTATCTGTTTAATAAAATACTATTTAACTATTTAACTAATGAGATCCTACAACTCAGCCATCCTATCCTTCATACGACCTCGTATGAATCTTTCCACCTCTTTATGTTTTCTACAACAGCGATTGCTTTACTCGGCCCTTCTGTCCGCCCAATAACAATTTCAAAATTAATGTCTTCTTTTTTCATAATATGGTACTTGATATTAAACAGCCCACCGTCAATTACAGATACTAGTTTTACACTGCCAATCGTTTCGAATTTGGCCTCACCTACGCCATAGAGTTCTCTTCGTTCTGTAATGAACCTCCTTATGGTGAGGGTGTCTAGAACTGAGATAGCTCAGCCACATCCAGGGACCTTACAAGAAAATTTCTACTTACTTGCCGCTGATGTACTAGGTTACCTCTTGATCGTTTTGGTCTCAATTTACAAACGACTTTTATTCAATTCAAATTATTCTTTTCTTTTATTGATTGTATGATTATTAATTCCGAATTATATCTTAATTATTCCTTAATTCCGCAACTAGCTATAACTTATAAAATATGATATTATATACCTAATAACTAAGGTAGCAATAAAAATAAAAAAAATACAATATTTATATAATTTCAAAGCATAAGGTGTAATTTCAAAACAGTAGTATATGTTTAATACAGCATGGATTTCAGCCGGAGCTATATAATTTTAAAGCACAAAATGGAATTTCAGAATAGTAGTACATTTTCTACACAGCATGGATTTAAGCCGCAGCTATATAATTTCAACGCACAAGATGTAATTTCAGAACAGTAGTATATGTTTAACACAGCATGGATTTCAGCCGGTGCTATATAGTTTCAAAGCACAAGATGTAATTTCAAAACAGTACTATATTTTCAACACAGCACAAGATGTAAAAAAAAGCTATCAAATGCTTACCATTTTTCCTGGTTATTCACGAGTATTTTATTTCCATAATTTGCAGGTGGTACTATAATTGAGTGTAAGTGTGTACCTTTTGTGCAGGATGTCCATAGAATACTTTTAGAATCCTTCTATGTACATCCTGTTAAAGCTCTCAGACCAGTATGCTACACCTCACCTATAATTTGCCCCGTTCCCACGTTGCAATACACTACGAGTGATTTGTTGTCCACTTATCATCCACCACAATTTTTAACTCCATCGCCAAAACCCGAACTGTTCTATCCAACGATGGTCAAAAGAGAGAGCGATTTCAGAAAAACATCGCCTTTTATCTGATCTTGGTGACGCTTTTAATTCCGCTATCACCAAGTTTGCATTTTTTTTTGTGTAAGCATTGTTTTTGCATGTTTACAATTTGCGCCCATGCTTATCGTTTTACAAGTCTTTCTATGCGAAATTGTTTTTAATTGTTTACGTCTTGTGTTGTTATGCTTATTATTTGCACAAATAAGTTAGGGCCGCGTGGTATTATGTAACCCTAACTTTCGTGCAGGAAGAATTTGGTCGTTACAGTTCAATATTAAATTTATCAACGCTTCTTTTAGTAATATGTCTTGACGAATGATACATATATTGCATCCTGTATCCACTAACGCATTTGCGTTTAGGGCGTGGTTAATATCAATTTTTTTGAAAATAAGACCTGCCACTTCATAGTGTTCGCTGATTTTTTTGGCTGTATTTTGTTTTTCATTTTTGTGTTTTTACATTCAAATGATCTGTGACCAATCTCGTTACACTTGAAGCATTTGAAATCAGAGCTTGAGCATTTATTTGCCAGATGTGTTTTATCTCCACACTTATAACACCATTTTTCCAAGTTTTTTATATCTTCAGTTTTGTTAACGCAAGCTTGAGATATACTTAACTTTTGGTTTTTTGACTTACTATATCCTTGTACTTTTTCATACACTTGTATATCAGCTTTCAGGTTAGTGGACTGGTACAGTATAGATTTATTGAATCGAGAATCAGTAATTCTTTCGATAAAATAGTCTATCAAGCTAACCTCATTTAAACTTATCTTACTTCCAATCTCCATCAATGAGTATAAATATTTTAAATTTGTTTCATTTGTATGTTTTTGTCTATTCGTTAATCTTCTATGAACTTCTGAGGCATTTAATTTACTTCCGAACTCATCTTGTTAAGTACTCTTAAATGAAACCCAATCTTTAAGGTGCAATTGACTTCTAATAAAAAGTCTAGCAGCGCCCCTAAGTAGCTGTTTAGCATATACAAATTTCTGTAAATCTGACCACCCTACGATCTCTGCATTTAATTCAAATTCTAATAACCATGTCTCAATATCTAGTTTACTATTTCCGCAGAATGTTGTTAAACTATCTACATCTTTAAAGGTAAATTGAGATTTCCTATCTTTACAATCTATGTTGCTTACTGCCTCCCCGTATTCGTCAGCGTCGTCCGCACTTATATTGTCAGGTTTGAAAGGAATAAGCAGTCTATTCTGCAACTCCTTCTTATTTTCTGTCGTTGGAAGAGCTAATTCTAAAAATTTTTTCTTCAGTGCTTCTACACTTAATATCAAAATTTCTGTATCTTTCATTGTTTATCAATTTGAAGGATTTGTTTTTAATAAAAATCGACTTAAATACATTAAAAGGTATAAAAAAAAATTATAAGTGTAATAGTAAAATATTAAAATAAATTATATAATAATTAGTATTATAAATTCCATACGTGAACCCTTCACATAGACTTTCAAAGTTAATATGATGCACAATTTAAGTAACTTCTGTAATTGATTTAATACAATCAAAAATTTTTGTTTGGATCAGCTTCTGCTTATTTTGTGTCTTCATTCTTTGATTTCTTTTTGTTCTGCTGCTTGTCGTCGGCGTAGAGCAACTTCTTTTTATGCCTTCATTCTTTGATTTCTCTTTGTTCTGCTGCTTGTCGTCGGCAACTTCTTTATCAGCTTCTTGCTTTTTTTTTTTGAAATTTATTCACTTTTGTCAAATATTTAATATCTTCTTTCCGAAAATTACCAAGTAATGAACAACGGAAAATATTTAATTGAATATAATTATTCTTTTGTATCATTAAATCACTTCAAATACCATATTATTTATTCATTTATTTCAACAGGATTGTAAGTAATTAAGAATATTGTCTTTATTGATATATATAAGTGTCATAAAAATATATTATCCTTTAAATTTAACGATTTATTCTACCTTTCAATATATATTTAATTATTTTAAATCCTTTGGCGTAATACCCCCCACAGGATTGTAAGTAATTAAGTATATTGTCTTTATCGATATATAAAAGTGGCATAAAAATATATATATCTTTTAAGTTTAGCGATTTATTCTACCTTCCAATATAATTTAATTATTTTAAATCCTTTGGCGTAATACCCCCGCAGGATTGAAAGTAATTAAGAATATTGTCTTTATCGATATATATAAGTGTCATATATATATATATATCTTTTAAATTTTGATTTCCTTGGCGTAATACCACCCAGTTGAATACTCAAGAATACTCAATGCTTCTTGTGTTGAAGGTTTTCTATGCCTTCGCCTTGGCTGTTTACCATTTCCAGCGGGAATAGGTAAGTACTTAACGCGTGGTCTTATTCGATTTAATTTTACAATTTGTGCGCGACATCTTTCTGCACTAATTTCAAATTTCTTTGCTAGGTTGCTCATCTTGCTGCTGCTCACGTTTACGTATCAACTAATGATGCATATCCTTGGATGGGTTTTATATTCTACTAGGACTAGCGGAGCTCATGCTGACTGCCGTTAATTTTGCCGCTAGTAGGTCAATCTCCTTTAGTCATTGTTCGCGATACGAGGTTTGTTATTTTGTTTACATGTTTACTTATTTTTTTTCCTTTTAACTTTCAGCTTTCAAATTTAGGTTAAGAAATTCTAATTAAAGTGTTTGTGTTTTTTTTTTATATTTAAAATTTAAAGTAATAAAAGAAAGATTTTTTTTAAAACCCAATACTAGTGTTATTTCAGTGAATAGTTTGGAATTTTAAATCATAATTAATTTGTATGACTTCGGTGAACAATTTATGTAGGCGGAAATTTAATAAACAAAATTTTCATCCTTTACAAATTGAAAGAAAAACATTTAAGAAGCACTAACAAACAATTTTTTAGAAGTATGCTACGCGAACAGACGCCAAGTAAGTTTTTTCGCCAACAACTGGGTCGAGTGAATGTGGTTTCTTCTAACTTCTACTACTCTGACCTTACCATCCGCTCCTGTTACCGTTCGAATGATGCGACCAATAAGCCATTTCATAGGTGTCAGGTTATCGTCATGAATAGTTACCAAGTCTTCGACCCTTAAATTGCGAGCTGATTTACAGGCCCCTCTTTTCTACATTTTTTACATTTCTTTTTATATGCTGGACAGCTCTTTTGTCCATGTGTTGTCTTTGTCCATGCAGGTCTCAAGCTAATAACCTCTGCTTCTGTAATGTCCATATTTAACTGCATATTAATTGCCTCTACGATATCTCCCTTCGTGGTGATTTCGTCGATATCTTTGCAGACGACACTAATACGTTGTGTTAAACTCTTAACCTTAGCTTGATCACCAAGTGTTTTGTTGATAATATCCTTAAACACATGTGTTTGATCATGCACCCCTTTTTTCCCTAATTGGATTAGTAACTCGCCTTTCTGCGTTCTTCTTATTCTGGAAACTGCGTCACATAGTTGAATAAATTCGGGTTCCGCTTTTACTTTCTTCAGTATATCCGCATAGGAATGCGTCCCATTAGCTGCTATAACTATAGCATCTGGCCTTGATTTTACCGTATCGAATCTAGGTTTTTTTAATTTCTTCCTTATAACTGTTTTCTATTCACCATTTTCAATCCTCTCTGGGTCTGCTCTGTTGAATCCATTTGGTTTGTTACCTGCCGGCTTAACACCCGTAATTATTGAGTCTTGTTCAGAACTTTTACTCATTTGCTTTTTTTTAGGACTGATGAAACTGTTGCCATTTTTCTGATCTACCTTCGTTTTGGATAATGATGTTTGAGTGGCTTGACTCCTTTTATTATTATCCTTAACCACCTCCGTCTGCTCGGCCAGAGCCAACTCGTACAAACATTTTATATCTTCGATAGTATCTATCATTGGTTGGTGTATCGAGCGCCTTTTTCCTTCGTCCTGCATATCTACCAGTTTTTGGATTTGTATACCCAGTCTTATAAACGATTCTGATGGCTTACACTGCGCACCTGTTCCACCTTGTTTACTTCGCTGTTCGTTTCTTGCATTAATCTCCCCTTCCTTAATTGGACTTGTATAGTTATCTGATACAGCAGCCAAGTTGACTACCACTGTATCATTGCGGTAACAGGATATCGACGACCGGGAGCCCGCTTGCTCACTCCCTACAGCCGCCGGCACTGGGGATCCGACCCCCTGCACCGTAAGTTTTATATTTTTCTCCCCTTCCATATTGGTTTTAATTTCGGGGGTCCTACCCCTATCGTTTTATGCCTCCCGACAGGCCTAATAACCAGCTGCCCCTAACATGGGGTCAGACAATATGGTAACAGACGCTTCTGGATTTCAATCTCGGGAAATAGATGCCAGCACATACCTTTCTCGATGATCCTTATGTGGTCACAGAATTTCCCTGGGCGGATTGGAAGTTATACCGCTTCATCTCGGTCGCCAGAGCCTCGTCAGTTCCAACGTGGGTGCACCACGAGAAGGTGAGGTTGGCAGTTAGGTAGGTTGAACTACCCTTTAACACCCCTGCTCGCAGAGTTCTGAAAAGAACTTTTTGTGTGTTGATGAAATAAGTTCTGAAAAGATCCTTTGTATGTTGATGAAATAAGTTCTGAAAAGAACCTTTGTATGTTGATGAAATAAGTTCTGAAAAGAACCTTTGTATGTTGATGAAATATATTTTTAAGTTCTGAAAAGAACTTTTTGTATATTGATGAAATATACTTTTAATTAGTGAACAGTTCTGAAAAGAACTGATCACGTCGGGGTCACCGGTTTAGTATATTCTATACTGCGTTGTATATGAATCGCCAAGTGTATCACTATTGAACACCGTACTACCAGTAGCACCGACTAGCTCGCGCAACCGTGACCGAACGAATGTAACGAATGACTGACTCGTGCACAAGTGCTGTTGCTCTATATATGCATTAATTGCGTGCCCGTGTTTCGTGTTGTTCATATGTTCTAGCATGCACATGTTTGGCTGGTGCTGCGAACGTGCACATATTTGGCTGGTGCTGCGAACGTGCACATGTTTGGCTGGTGCTGCCAAAAGACCTTGACTATATTTTTTTAATATGGTATCTTTAATATGGGAATCATATATAAATTATTATTTTTCTCACACAATACATTTTCAGTTATAATATTATACGAGATCACATTTTTTTCCCTTCTTCGTTAATTTATCTAATTTGAACTGTTTTTAATGGAATCTACAGCGTAATAGGGAATATTAAATATACATTGTTCAGAGCTTTATTGATTTACCTGTTTTAAATATTGTTTATAAGGAATAGTTACTGACACATGTATTATATGAAGGTTTGTCTGAATAAGACCTATGATACGTAGTCACAAATGTATGATTTTGGATAGTTTTTCTGATCCATATAATTTTCCGACAAATAGGTCATTTCAAATTATTGCTTGCACCATATTTCTTTGTAGGGGCCAAAAAAGCTGCAATTTCAAGCGCGGTGTGACTTGTAAGAATTGCATCATCAATTCAAAACAAAAGTTTTTTTTTGTGATAGATATATGACCGATTATAGAATATATCAATATTCTATTTGTTTTAAATCGTAATTTCTGATTAATACTACCAGTTCCGTCAAACGGCATAGTATTATTATTTTGCCTAATAGAAAAATTAATTTGTTGCAAAATGTTTATTTGATAGAAATCCCACAAAAATACTCAACTTTATTGATAATCGTTGAATATAATTGTTACATGAACCTTTACAACTTACAACTTACTAACTTTACGAAGACCCAATACCACCCATTTATATTCTACTCATATAAAAGTTAGTATTTAAACAAAATGCATATTATAAATCTTAAAAGTAATCGATACACCAAATATGAAATATTCAGAATAATATAACTTAATGTCTATAAGATAAAATTGAAGTCTTAATTTTTTTTTGGCATGTCGTGAAAACACCTAATATATAAAGGAATTATTATTTTTTGTGAATTGTACGAAATATGATGCAAAATATATTCGCACTTATTTTAAACAAATCTGTATAATGGAAATGGTAAAATTTTTTTTAAATTGTTATTAGGTCACAGGACCAGTTGATTTTAAGAAATATCTAAAACCAACTGTAATAATGTTTTTAATTTAAATTATTAAAATATGAATCTGCAATCACGAGTATATATTATATATAGTATTGAATTAAATAATTCTTAAATTTTTTTTTTCTTAAAAAGCCAAATGATAATTTAAGTATTTTGCTTATTTTGTGTTGAAATAATTAAATACCCGTACATACAAAAATTATTTTATATTATATCTATATTTGTTTAATGTAAAATAAATAATTTGAACATATATAAAAACTTACATGTAAAATAAAAGAAAACTCTGTAACAAAATATATCAGGTATAATTGTATTATAAAATTATGTTAACTATTATTTTACAAATATTAAACAAAAATTATTTTTGATTGAAACAAAAGTAAAATTATATAATTGTGAGGTTGTTAAACTCTTATATAAATAAATTGTAGTCCTAGTTGTACAATGTAAACATTATTTTATACTATATCTATATTTTTTTAATCTATTAATGTATATAATAAAAGAAAAATAAAATAAAATTAAAAATAATCTGTGACAAAATATATATCTGAACTTGATTATATTATAAAATTAAGTTAACTATTATTGCACAAATATAATTTGAATGAAACAAAAATAAAATTATATAATTGTTAATTGTTAGATTATAATATTAATAAATTGTAATGCTAGTTCTAAAGTGCAAACATTGTTTATATATATATATAAAGAAATAAGCAAAATAAAATGATTTAAAAATAAATAAATACTTTATAAACAAATTTTGTATTAATTGTTTTTATTGTTGAATGAGTGAATTAGTAGGCGTGTTTTGAATTTAATATCTAATAATCTCTTCTACATCACATAGACCAGTGCTAAAGCAGTGTAGACAAACATAATCATACATTTGATGGTTAACGTTTATAGGGAACTTCCATATAAATTGATGTAGAAGTCCGAATATAAAAACATCGCCGTTCTACCATACAAACAGCGAAATTAATTAATAAAACTAAAGAACGTATCTGAGATCATTTTCCCTTACTAAAGTGTTTGACAACACGCGTTGCAAGCTTCTACTGTGTGATAACATCCAAGGAACGATTTTGTTAATTTTTAAGGAAAGAATTTTATGTTACCTTATAATTCGTTTGGAGCAAACAATTGAATGAACTACTTTATAATCTTGGGAAATAATCGTAAATTCCATAAATTCCATAAAATTAACTTAAATATTTGAATCTTTTATAATTTCTTTAGATTTAAAAAAACAGATTTTTAGATTTCAGTAACTTAAATTTTCTCAATTTTACTATTAATATCAATGACTAATGGAAGTGTTGAACTAAAGTTAACGATTTCATAGAACTCCAATTGTCCATAACATCAGCTGATATTTTAATTTAATTAAAAATAGGAAACGAATATGTAACAACGAAATGAAGCTCATGTACATACGTAAGGGAATATTAAATTGTCATAAACGATACATTTCTGCGGAATCTATTGTTTTTTAAGTCTTTCAATTTATGTGGTGGATTGGTGGACGTGAACTTTGTGACAATTGTAAAACATGTGTTTAAAGCTATAAGTACACTGAGTGAATGATGATTAAATAAAGTTTCCTAGAATACAAGAAGATACCAAAGGACTGTTCTAGACTTTTCAGTTCTAGGCTGAAAGTCATGTCAGTCACCGGAATATTTGAATTAACTACTAAAGAAATATATGCATATTCATTTGTGTTTACTTTCATAGTCGATTAAAAGTGCAAAATGTTTCACAATAGAAAAAGATTTTTTACTGGATGTCCAACTTGTAAGTCATGTACACATTTAACTATTTAAAATATCTCTTCTTGGTGTCTGGGATATGGTCATGAATGAACTATGTATGTTTCATAATTTTAGAATATGTTCGAAACTTTGAAAACAGAGAATACGTGTTAAGTTTAAGATTGCAGACGGTGGCTATTCTTTAGTCATTTTTGAATTTTGTGGAGTTTTAATATAGCTCTTATTACAACTAGCTATTTCCCTAGCTCTTTATGCTTCATGTCAGTAGATTCCCTAAGTCTTTAAAATTTTAATAGAAATACCCGCTAGTAAAAAAAATAGTTACATAATATTAAATAAATAGTTCATATATGTGTTATAATTATTTCTGTCATTAAGTAAATTGTTCTCTAGCAACTGAATCTCTAATTCAAATTTTTTTCTCTCTGGTCCTTTAAATATTCTGTTCCCAAAAGTACTGCTTGTTTTCAACAGTTTAAGCTATTGATTGATAACAGGTCAATAATTTTGTATACTTGCTAATAATTGATTTTTAATTATTTTTAACAGCCAAAACTGTTAAGGGGCGTAATGCCTATTGTCCCATTGTGGTACTGTGTATGTAAACTAATTACTTATGTATTTTGTAAATAAAATTTGCCAGTTAATGGCACTGGTACCACGAGAGGCTTTAATGCCGGCATTAATAAAATATTAATTTATTTTATTCCAATCTGGTTTTGTTTTTATAGAATACCTTATCCATTTCATTTTATTACAATGTCTCCATATTATTCATATTATATAATAATGAAACTTTCATTCTTTTTATTTTCCGCTTTTTTACTAAATTTGTAAATTGTACACATTCGATGCACATTCAAAATTCAAAATCAGCTGTCTAAAATATTTGGTGTGTTCAGTAAAAGTTTGAAAACGAATTTAGTTTAAAAAAAAGTAAATGGAGAGTTCAATCAGCGACTGTAAAACTGCGCAAAAATCAGTTGTTCGTATTATCTAAATAATATATATGAAATGCATTAATTTTATTGATTTCGATTACTTAAGAACACATAAATTTTTTCCCTTCATTTGATAC
>NC_051846.1:154738386-154828897 GCF_002237135.1 Teleopsis dalmanni | reverse complement strand
TAAACAAAACACAACAAAAAACTAAGCACGCCAACATCAATTTTATTTCTTTTAATATTTCTTTTCTTTTCACATTTAAGTTGGTAAAAATATTAAAATCACAAAATTTATATTATACCTCGTTTTAATTATTATTAAATTACTATTATATATATTATTTAAATAATAAAAGAACCACACACAAAACACGGCACGTTTTAAAAAAGTACTAAAAATCACGGCGAAGCAGAAGAAGTGGAAAAACAGTAGAACACAAAGTTCAACTTCACGGCGAAGTCAAGTACAGCAAAGAATACCGGTACGCTACACCAAAAAGCTTCGGTATGCTCGATATAAAAGGAGGCGCATTTCGTATAATGGGGGACTTGGTTTGCGACAAGTGAAAGAGCAAGTACTCTGGCTCATTGGGCCTTCTGGTAAATTTTACCAAAACTTGAAATTTTACTTTTCCTGAAACAAGTACACTGGCCTATTGGTCATCTGGCACATTGTGCCACAAATCTGGTTCTTTGAGTCAAACGTAGTGTAAAATTCCTGTCCTGTCTTATGTGTATTTTTTTAACCTGGCTTATTCGGTCAAATAGTTTTTTTACAGCACGGAGGATACGTTTTGTTTATTTTTTTTTACAACAAAAGAGGGGCTTAAGAAGTCACACGGGTTTTGCTAAGATTCTTTTAACAAGTAGTATATGGAGAAGTGGGAAATTTTGGCATCAACATAATTTTTTATTCTTAGAAATGTTTCCAATGAATTTTAATTAAACTTTGTTAATCATAAGTTTTATGAAATAAATAAAGTTATATATATAATTTATACATATAAATCACGTTCTGTTTTCTTCTAAAACCAACGTCTCGGCAAAATTATAAATATATTGTCACGACTCTGGACGACGGCTGAGGATACCCCAGCAAAAACTAAAAATTTTTGAACGTCACCAAAAGTGTCGTTACAATTGGCGCCCGAGCAGGGACGTTGTTTTAGAAAAGAACGAACTAGGAACAGGACGAATAAGTGTACAAACGTTTAACGCAGAGAGTCATTAGACGGTACACGAGGTAACATGGTCAAGACGGCATGGATTTCGATAGCGCGTAAAGAGGATTTGGTTCTAATTCTAGAAGAAATCAAGGTCAGTACATCAGGAACCGTTGAGGAACTACGGAAGCGTGTACGTGATCATCTAGCAACTGAGGAGAACACGGAAAAATTACTAGACATAATTATGGAAATGGAAACTAAATACGATCGCAGTCTCTCACCCAAACCTCCAGGCTTCGAAATCGAAACACCGAAAATACACATCTCAGAGCCAACCATGATGAATAGCAAATTTGAGGACATAGCGCGAATCGCCAATCAAGTGCGTAAATGGGAGGTACATTTTAATGGTGAAACAAATCCATTACCATTTTTGGAAAATCTGGAAACACTCTCCGAAACTTATAACATTCCCCGAGACATTCTGCCAAGACTTATGCCAGAAATACTGGAAGGAAGAGCTCTAATGTGGTTCCGGAATAACAATCGGAAGTGGACACACTGGTCAAGTTTTGTTCAGGATGTTCGAGAGTTTTTCTTGCCTTCTAATTATTTAGAGCAATTAGAAGATACAATTCGGAACAGATACCAGAAGAAGACTGAGTCCTTTCAAGACTATGCCTTGGCACTACAAGAGTTGATGCGATATGCTGAGTTAACAAGGGGACAACAGTTAAGTCGGATTTACCGAAATAGTAGACCAGAGTATCAGCTCCAGATCAAACCACGTGAATTTAGCTCCTTGGGAGAATTAATCAAATTAGCAGAAGAATTCGAACGACTTACACAACTAAGTAGTAGAGAACGCCAATGCACTCTTGATTGGTCACCACCGATTGCCGTTAACAGAACACAGATCGAAAAGGTGGACGTGCGTAATGTTTGTCATAGATGTGGGGAAAGAAATCATTTTGCACGAGAATGCACAAAGCCTAGGAGACTTTTTTGCTGGATTTGTGGTACTATAGGCCGTCGAACGATCGAGTGCTGCAGGGAAAACCCAACATACAGAAATCATCAGAGGCCATCGGGAAACGCTTTGGGGTTGTCACGCCAGGCGGGACGACAACCACCCAATCATTTTACCCGTCAAATTAGAATCCAGTCACCCAAAACTGATGCAAGAAAGTATAGTCCAAAATCAAAGCATTAAATCGAATCATCATATCCAACCGAGAAGTAACCAGCAACCGATTCCACCAGTCGCAAAACGAGCAACAGCAATTAGTAGGCCAATAACAAATATACTACCAACGCTAAGCATGCCACACCAAAGTAATTCACAACCACACTTAGTACCATTACAGGAAAAACCACACAAGGAGGCAATTCATAAATGCATCGTAACTCCTCCACAGAGTTCAACGTCTCATAGGGAAAGTCCAGAAGTATGTTATCAACAAGCCTATGCACAACAGTCGCCAGTTAACTACAATCAAAATACGCAACCACGAGAGCAAAAGCATCAAATCGAAGAGCATGACTTATCATCACGTCCAACAGTGCCACAACGTGTAATGATAGTACCAAAGTCATCACATCCATTGTTACCAACTTCTACAAGTTTTGAATCATCGTCACAAACGCCACAGTGCCATTCACAAGGTAATTTTAAATCATCATCGCAAGCGCCACAGGGTCATTCACAAGATAATTCTAAATCATCGTCGCAAACGCCACAGTGTCATTCGCAAAGTAATTTTAAATCATCGTTACAACCAAAGGAACTTGAGCCGCAGCCGCCACCCCTTGTTAATCAGCAACAAGCACAACGAGAAGCACTACCAAGAGATAATCACCAGTCCGGTCCACCATCATCTTCGTCATCAACCACATCTCCACAGAGGAATTCTACTACAGTACCGCCAGTATCGGACAATCGTCAAGTACAACCTACGAAGTCATTAGATCCATTAGATATCAATGTTTCAGATAGTAAACTTAATACGGAACTACCAAGTCAAGGAGCTCAAGCAAAGGATGACAGTCAACAAGAACCATGGTCACCACAAGAGAAATTGAACGTCATTAAACCAAGCACAAAAGGAAACAAGCCAGAGATTTTCATACAACGTCTAGGTACATTTAAACGAAAGGATGACCGTCATCAGGTCAAAAACCAAGATGAGTATTTCAAAATTTTCAAGAGTCCAAAGATTAGAAAGAGAAATTGAGCCTCATTTTGAGAGGAATATTATTAGCACAAGTAATAGCATGTATCATAGGGAAAATAAGGGATAAACGACTCAAAATTTCGGGGTGTAGGGTATATAAAGTTATACATAACAGGATAAACCAATTAGGAATAGAACGTCGAACCTGCATTAAACTAAACAAAAAGCTCACGATCCGTTAAAAATTGTGGTATAAAGCAATGCAAATAGGACAAGGAACATCCAGTCGCATAATATCGGAATAACAAACAACATGGAGAATAAATTTGAAAATTCGGTTAAACGTTTTCGGGAAAGCCTAGAAAACTTAAAAAGAAGTGCCCCGCGCTGTCAATATGTACCCAGTGTACACGCGCCTCCACGTAAACGGTTAAAGAGTACAGTACATGTAATCAATAAATCAAAAAAACGACGTGTCATGGAATGTCCCAAACCACAGCCACGTCTAATGCCGGCAGACCGAGTCCAGTTACCTAAAGCTACAGGTTGGCGGAAGCGTGTCAATGATACAGAAGAATCTAGTACTATGAAGCCAGCAAGTGCATCACCAACTATCGAACATATGATGAACCAAGACGCGGATCAAGACATATTACAGTGCACCTGGACAGATACCATTAGTGAACAAAGTACATCACCGCCACCGCCCGTAATTGACGAACTATATGCAGAATTGATGAGCAATGTCCCCAGAGAATCTACTAAAAAGGAAGTCATCAACAACTGGCCTAGAGAGATAGAAATGGCTATTCGTGAAGCCAGTAAAAAACGAAGAGTAGGAAGGCGTCTCAACTTCATACGGTGTGTGGAAAATAAGAAGTATCAAGTGCAAATTAGCCGAAGAGGGGTCATCAACGTGTCATTAAAATAAAGTTTTAGTTTAATTTCTGTTCTGAAGAAGGAGGGAAATGTAACGACACAAATTTACAAAGTAAATTTCTGTGCTACATAAAGCAAGAAGAAGAGAAAAACACAGTCTGTGTGTTAAATAACCGCCACCACTACACATAATATATCTAACAACTCACATGAAAATAACTGAAGGCGACTTAACTGGAAAATATAAAATTGAATTAAAATATTTATTTGGAATATCATGGACATTACCTGTGATCCTCGATGCCAATGTACCGCGGGCATCGCTACATGCAATATGCAAATTCTAAAAATATACGGAAAAAAATTAACTTTTTGTTAAAACTTTTATGAATGGAACACTTATAAACGCAACAACAATGAACAATTATTGGCGAAAACATGTTTAAATTTTAAACAAATGTCTATTTTTTTTACAATTATATATAAATAAAACAAAACACAAAACAATTTAACACTCGTGGTTGTCCAATTTTATTTTTATATATATGCGTAAACGAAAAACACAAAACAGTTTAACACTTTTGGTTGTCCAATTTTATTTTTATATGCGTAAACAAAACACAACAAAAAAACTAAGCACGCCAACATCAATTTTATTTCTTTTAATATTTCTTTTCTTTTCACATTTAAGTTGGTAAAAATATTAAAATCACAAAATATATATATTATACCTCGTTTTAATTATTATTAAATTACTATTATATATATTATTTAAATAATAAAAGAACCACACACAAAACACGGCACGTTGTAAAAAAGTACTAAAAATCACGGCGAAGCAGAAGAAGTGGAAAAACAGTAGAACACAAAGTTCAACTTCACGGCGAAGTCAAGTACAGCAAAGAATACCGGTACGCTACACCAAAAAGCTTCGGTATGCTCGATATAAAAGGAGGCGCATTTCGTATAATGGGGGACTTGGTTTGCGACAAGTGAAAGAGCAAGTACTCTGGCTCATTGGGCCTTCTGGTAAATTTTACCAAAACTTGAAATTTTACTTTTCCTGAAACAAGTACACTGGCCTATTGGTCATCTGGCACATTGTGCCACAAATCTGGTTCTTTGAGTCAAACGTAGTGTAAAATTCCTTTCCTGTCTTATGTGTATTTTTTTAACCTGGCTTATTCGGTCAAATAGTTTTTTTACAGCACGGAGGAAACGTTTTGTTTATTTTTTTTTTAACAACAGAAGAGGAGCTTAAGAAGTCACACGGGTTTTGCTAAGATTCTTTTAACAAGTAGTATATGGAGAAGTGGGAAATTTTGGCATCAACATAATTTTTTTTATTTATTATTAGAAATGTTTCCAATGAATTTTAATTAAACTTTGTTAATCATAAGTTTATGAAATAATAAAGTTATATATATAATTTATACATATAAATCACGTTCTGTTTTCTTCTAAAACCAACGTCTCGGCAAAATTATAAATATATTGTCACGACTCTGGACGACGGCTGAGGATACCCCAGCAAAAACTAAAAATTTTTGAACGTCACCAAAAGTGTCGTTACAACTCTCTCTTTTTTTTTAAAACAAAAAAATAAATTGATTACAAGTATTTTGTATTATATTAATAAAAAATAAAATATACATTATTTACATTATATTGAATTATATTAACAACAAATAAAATATATATTATTCACATTATATTGCATTATATTAATGACAAATAAAATTACATCATATCAATATCGACTTCTTAAATACAATACAGCTAAACGTGAAGCACGTCGATTTACTCAGTACAAAATTCTTTCCTCTTTTGTTGTTACTTGCGATTATTTATTTTTTTAAATGCCTACTAAAAAGCGATCACAGTCTTTGCAATCTCCAAAGGGGGTAGATACCTTGATCCATAATCGAGAAGCAGTAGTTGCTGACATTTTAAGGTTATGGGCAAATTTACTAGAAGGCATTGTTTCAAAAAGTCCTAGTGAGCCAGAGTATAGATTGGAAATACTTAACTCTTACAAAGCAATGCAATACCAGAGCAAAATATTTGACCTGGGTCCTACTAACGATTATAGGGCTGTTTTTGAAGATATTTGTGTTTCAACCAAGTCCTTGTTCTTACAAAAGTTGAAAAAACATCGCCTTGTTAGCACTCCTGCAATCTCGCACCACTGTGGTCGACCGCAATCGAAGTTGCCAAGCATGCGTTAGCCAGTCTAAGAAAGGTGTACGACAACAATTGTCTCATTTTTTCCGACAACATTAGCAAGCTTTTGTATCTCCCAGTAATTCACAAACCGTCTGCTGCATCTTTGCGCACTACAATCGACACTGTGTCTGCCATCTATGATTTCCTTCTTTCAATAGGAGATGATAAGAATATCACCAATGCAATTCTTATTCATTTAGTCATGCAAAATGTAGATTCAGTCACAAAATCAAAATGGGAAGAACAGCTGGATTACAACACTTTGCCATTATGGAGTGACTGTGAAACAGCGCTTAATAAAAGGTTCCAACATCTATCAACGGACGAAACCTCTTCTACAAGGTACAAAAATCAGTGCCAATGAATGAATTTTACAGATATTGAAGCCACAATTAAAGCATTCACTGGCAAAGATGCTGGCAAAGATATTGAATGATTTCAATATTGTTCGTGACAATTCCTAATTAGACAATTCGTCACACATTTTATATAATAAATAGTACCATTGCTTAATAAACTAATAGATGTTTATTAATTATGCGTATTTAAGATATAACCATGCATCTCTTTAACATCAAAGACGGATCATTAAACACGCATCCAATTATATCAGAAATTCTTCTATGATAATGTATCCAAATAATACTGGTATAAAGTCACGTTCATCTAATTATCGATCCTAGCATAAAATATGGGTAATTATATATTGGGTAATTACACAGATGCTTGGTTTACAATAGAATATTATTCTGTCATTCATTCCATATAAAAAACTGAATACACCACTCAGTGTGTCCAGTACATTTTTGACACGTCTTCGCTATCTCGTCCTCGTTATTATTCCTTACTCGTGTGTGATTTTGCAATATAATAAAAATTTTAAATATAACTATGTAAAAGTTTAAATGTTTAATAAAATATATTTTCTAAAAGAAATATAAAAATATCGTTTGTTTTTAAAAATATATTTATACTACATAAATATATAATTCATGAATTGTTGTTAAGTGTTTTCCGGGATCATATTGCAAGCAATTGTGCATGCAATATGAGTTGCCCTCAATTGAATGTTAATTCATCTATTTTAATTTCAGATTTCTTCGAAATTTATTTAAATTTATGTAGGTTGGAAATTATTACAAATTTCCATCCTCACAACACATTTAGCAAATATAAAAAAATTTTGTCCCAAAATGGTCCTTATAATAAGATTAAACAATCTAAAAAGAGTAGGTCATCTGCACTGCTATTTCAATGAACTCAGCTGTATATAAGTTTATATAATGTAGTGCATACACTTCCACACTTCTTATTTAATTTAATTTAATTATTCAATTGGAAGCAACGCTTCTATTTTATCGCAAATTGCAAGCCCAGCATTAAAGTTAGCACAGCAGTAACCAGCGCAAAAGGCAAAGCATATAAGAAATGCCAGGTTGACAATATTTAAATTTATAAGGAAATTACAATCAGCAATATTTAAATTCATACAGAAATTGTTATTAACAAAATTTAATTGCAAATTAACAAAATTAATTACTTTATTTATTAAATTAATTAATTGTCAATTATGCTTATTTTAAGTTAAGACTTACCTTGTTACCTTGTAAGTAAAAATTAACACAGATTTTAGTTTGGAAACAACAGCAAACCAAATGTTATTTTTTTTGGGAATTTCGACGCGAAAGTCCATAACTTTAATGTATCTTTTGTAAAACATTGCCTTTTATGGTAATGTTTAGAAGCAAAACTAGAAGTGATGCTTAGATCTTAAAGTTTAGACAGGTTTAAGGTTTAAGGTTTAGTTATTATTATCATCACAAGAATTCAATAAAGAAGAATCATTATTAAGAAGAAGAATTGTTATTAACAGGAAATACAATCCGTAACTTATATATAGATATATATATGTAGGAACAGTAAGAATGCTGAGCAAGGCAACATATGTTTCATATATAATATAAATTTCATAAATGCAATAGTGTATTGTAGTTGCTCTCGAACGAGAGAGTGTAATGCACAAATTTGTATTTTGTGATATAGCATTACATGCATTCATTTCATAATGTAGTTAGTGCCGGTAATGTGATATACTTAATTTACGTTATGCACTATACCAAACTTCTATCGTGGGAATATGCTTATTATGCATATTCGACTAATTTGTAAATGCTTAGTTGAATATATAAAATATAAATAAAGTTAGTCTGATGATGGCAGAGAACGACAACAAATGTTTTTTATTTAACCAACTGCGTTATATGGCGACCGTGAAAAATATAAAAATATTAAGTGCATAACGTAAAAAAGTGAAAAGTAAAAAATGTTCCGAAAGTAAAATACAATAATAAATAAATCATTTCATCTTAATAGCGTATTGTAATTGCTCTCAATAAATAAAGTAGTTTAGTATAGTTTAAGACCTCGAACGATAGACGTGTTGGACTTTACTCTACATATATATTGGAATTTCTACCAGTTTATAATAGTTATTTGTTAATAACTTCGTCTAGTATTTTATGTTCAATAAAATTCATAATGACAACAAATGATTATGTAAATCTAGCAAGTTTAGATAATTCTGATAATCCTAGTAATTCATGTGAATTAGGAGAGATAATAGATATAAATACATTCATAAAATTAATATCCGAATTCAAAAGTGATAAAACTGAACTTTACACATTTGTCTCCACTTGCGATAATGCTGAAGGAGTAGCAAAGACGCATCAAAAAGATTTCTTATTCAAATATATAAAGGCACATATATCAGGAAATGCAAGATTGATATTAGAAAATGATGTTAAAGGCAGTTGGAATGAACTTAAGACTCAACTCAAACAGAACTATAAAGATAATCACAGTACACTAGCTTTATATAGAGAACTAATATCTACTAGTGCTGTTGATGTTCGAGTTTAGGAAGTATTTGAAGAATCCGAATATTCGAATAGTAAACGAAGTCTTTGAAGTTGAAAATAAATTTGAATTTTTTGTAAATTTTTGTTCTCGAAGTGTTCGAAGTTTAAGTGCAATGAAAAAACTGAAAATGCACAATGCGGGAAGCAAAACAACTATATAAAGCACTACCTTCAGTCAATATCTCCAGCAACAGTTTCTCTTCAGTGGTTTCATATGACATAAATAAAAAACCGCAACCTAATAATGTTTCAAATAATACAATTACTGCAACACTCTCTACAAGCACTCCAGTTAAAGCATCAACTTCAAAAGTGCAATCAAGAGACATAATAAATAACAATAACAAAAATATTAGCTCTTTCTCTTCTTCGAGCTTACGTTCTACAAGCACACCATCTTTTATCAATTCTTCCAGTACAAGCAGAATTAATACAAACAACGATGAAGAAAAAAAACCAAATTTGGAACCGGTCTCTCGTTCAACTATTGGTACTCATAAACCTGCAGTCTTAGAGGAAAGTAACTCTTTAATACACGATCTTAAATCAAATATTTTTACAATAAACACAATAATTGGAACTATCCCTAAATTTAGAAAAAAGCTCTCTACTAGTCAAGATTCTCTTACTAGAACACGTCTCTAAGATAGTGAAGTAGTTTTAAGCGATGATGAAGTGCAAAAAAAACTCGACAAATATAAATTACAATATCAAAATTAGAAACATATAAAACAATGTTTATTCGCATATAGTTTTATTTTGCACAAATTTTATTTTATTTTTTTACATAGATTATTTTCTTTTTATTTAAAGTTTTTATGTCGTTAAAAATACTTCAGTGGAATATTAAAGGCTATATAAATAATTATCTTGAACTAAAACTTTTAATCAAAGATATAAACCCGGATATTATTGCTCTACAAGAAACTCATATAGCTTTTAACAGAAATAATATAATACCTAAAAATTTTGTGGGATATTTTCACAACCTACCCATAAATACCACAGCCAACCCTTTATGGGGTTCCAATGTATGCACCAGCAGGGGTAAAATTATTGAAGACGTCATTTTAAGCGAAAACCTCGTTATTTTAAACGATGGGTCTCCCACACATTTTTCTACTCACATAGATCTTACAATATATATAGCCGGCCTCACACCTAAATGTGCCTGGAACATACTTCAAAATCTGCACGGCAGTGATTTTTTCCCTATTGTAATAAGCTTACTATCAAATCTCCAATATGATAAATTTAAGCCAAGTCAAATTCCAACAACTTTGTAAACAAAACAATAACAAATTCAATATAGCAGACGAAAATAATAAAGAAGCAGCCAATTTGGCTAAAATTATTAGATCTGCAGCAAATATTGCGATCCCACAGACAAAGCCATCATTTGTTAAAGCTAAAATACCATGGTGGAATTCCAATTTAAAACAACTTAGAAACGAAAAACAATTTTATTGGCAAAATTTTAAAAGATTTAGGATCAATTCTTATTTAGTTTTGTATAAAAAGGTCAACGCACTATTTAGAAAGCAAGTCAAAGCCGCAAAATCTGAAAACTTGGAAAAGTTGACATCCAAAATAAACCCAAATTCAAGTTCAAAAATATTTGGGCTGACATAAATATGATAACAGGCATCGCAATATTATTTTAAAAACTTTATATATACTAGTATGCATAGTATGCATAGTATATACTATGCATAAATCATGTACTCATAGCATCAAAATATCAAACAAACAAATAAAAAATAATATACAAACAGAAACGAAATGCTTTCAAAAACCAATATCAAAATGAAAGTGATCTAATTTTTTGGTGCAACGCTTTGCTATGCCATTTATGCAAAGACTGTAATGAAATCTTTATTTGCAAAGTGCAAAATAAATCATCTTAAGTCTTTGGTGCAACACTTTTCACTTTTACTTTGCAAAAAAAGTCACTCATAAGTTTTGCAAAGTGAAAAGTGTTGGTGCAACAGGGCCCAGATGTGTGCCATCGTAAAGTAAATAACCACAATGACCAATAAATATATATATTATTTCTAGTAGATATTATTATATTGGTTAACCAATTAGACGCAAGTAATTTAAGTATCAACCAATAGAATCGATACATAAGATTCTATTCGAAATTAGATGTAACAAACTATGTTAGATGTAAGAAATGAAAAGTAATAAAAATCAGTCTTAACTTGACGATCAAAAGGAAATGTTGTTTTAATTGGTAAATCAGGTGGTGTAACAGTTATAGTATCAACACACATTACTGCTGTAATTAGTGACAGGTCCGTTACAACTCCAATCCAAGCACAACTCTTAGAAATGCCAGAAGAAGAGTGGTGCCTTTTTCAAAAACTAATACCACTTCTGAAACTATTAGAAGTTGCGACAACTGTGCTATCCAGTGGTGCTTCAGCATCGATGGTGCACCTAGCATTTTTCAGAGAATGATGGATATCATTCTATTGGAATAAAAGGAATTAAATATCTGAATAAACAATAAATACGCCAATTTAAAGGTGATATAATGGTATAAACATTAAACAACTCCTCAACCGAATTGGATTAACCATTTTCGAGAAATGCTGTATAAATGAGTGATGACTGGATATCATGCTTCTAGCGATGATAATGGGTACACGATGCACTGCAGAAGCTAAATTCTGGAGCAAGAATTTTTTTTTTTTTTTCATTTTATTATATACAATCTATTCTATGCATGAATAATAAGTACTACTTATGGTAATAACAATATATGATTGGCATGTACGGGACTACCCAGTGTTAATCACCGCCTTATGAAGAATTACAGTTTCTAGAATCTACTCGGCAAATCAGAAGTTGCTAAGCGTATTAATCTACGAATGTTAAAAGTATCCCTCGTTAGACCTACGGCGGAGCAAGAAATGTGCACAAAATAATGATCAACTAGAATACAATAAAAGACCAAAACAATTTTGAGAAACATTCGATTTTTATATTATAATCGCGAATTTTGCCTTATCTTAATTTTTAAAGTATTACAGATACAGAAACAATTATGCCCCAATTTAAATTAAGCATACATATATATTACAAATAAAAACCAAAAAATTTATAATTTTTTAAGGAATGTTAATTTATTTTTATTTAGAATTCAATGGAAACAAATACCAATCGTTTCAATATTAATGATTTAATTGTTGGTTAGCAATTTAATCTATTAAAACAAGTAATTCAACATACTTTGAATTCTAAATAATATAGAACCAAAAAATTTAGATTCTTTGTTAGATTCTTGAAATCCAACATATATTTCGCATAATTTGGATTTTCTATTCAAAATATTAACAAAACAAATCATGTCTTGCATTCCTGCCGATAACGTCTAGTTTGAGTTACCTTGTAGTTATTTTGTAGCCAGCCAAATTACATGATATACCATAGTACTGATATACTACATCAGGGAAAATAAAAATAGATGGTTCCGTGGAAAACGAACAAAATTCAAGGATGACTTACAAGAACAGAAAATGTATTTATTAATAAATACACCTAAAATATCATCATAAGAGGTTTCATCAAAATTTATAAATAAAAACATATTTGTTTGCAAAAAGGATTAAATTATATTAGATTCCTTGTCCGGAATCCTATTAAACTGCCGTCACAGTCAACGTATTAAGAAATTAATTTTTTTGTGGATGTACTTTGTTAACAATTCTTTAAATATGATAAAAATATACGATCAATATTATATTTGAATATACCACCAAACGATATAATTTTAATGACAAAGTGTTCTCAAAGCAAAAAAGAACTAGGATGTAAAAATGTATATTCATACTAAATTCAATTATTATATCTCATATATATTAAGATGAAATACCAATTAAGCCAAATATACATATATATAATTTTCTAATCAACCAAAAAATTGGAATCTGCAATTACGTTAAATATATAATAAATAATTTAATTTATAAATTAAAAATATTATAAATAAAGGACTACCTCATAATTTTTTTTTTGTAAAATATTCCTCTTCAAACTAAGATTATTTTTTTTTCTTTGCTTATTTTGTGTTTCGTTCATGTATTTTTATACAACTGTAATTTTTTATTTTAATTTGGAAAAGTTTTTGTAATACACAAATCAAAGAAACTTAATTTAATGTAATTAAATATTATCATTAAAAATAAATGTAACAGTTTCTAAAAACTTTAGACTGGCTGTAAGCATTAAAATTGGTATAGAATCTAATCCAATTTCCTTAAACAATCTTAATTCAAAACTAAAAGTTTTTATTCTATTAAGTTTCTTTGATTTTATATATTTTAAAATAGTTTATATGCATTTAAAAATTTGTACATTTCAACCTATTTAATATATTATATAAAAAATAAATAAATAAAAGTAAAATAAAACTTGTGCACTTAGCTTTGATGACTTGCTTAAGTTTTTGTTTTTTGAAGATCATGTTGTTGTTGCATTCAATCATTTTTTATGCTGAGTTTAATAATTATTCCAATAAACTAATGTGTCTTATCTCTTACTTGGTGAGTAAATAACAATATTTTTTAAACAGGAATACATATAAACATTCTTTAAGACTGGGATGTTTAAATATTACGGCAGATGAGACTTATGGAGAAATCTGTTGATGAAAGAAATATATTAATATTTCTAATTTAAATTATTACAAAAAAATTTTAAAAATATTTAATTTATACTTACAAATTCGTAGTACTAAATTCAGTATTTGTTTTTTGATCATAGTATGATTTCATAATGTATATCAAAGTTACACATTGCTTTAAAGCATCACCACATGATAACAATATAGAGCAGCTTGTCTGCAGAGATACATTATTTTTAATAAGTATAAAATACAAGTTAATAGCATATGCTACACATTAACTTGCTACTGATAATTAGCATGAAGTTATTCACAACCGTCATCTTCGTCTTTAATATTTAAATTATAACTACAATCTGGTTATATTTGCAGTAATTTAAGTGTAATCATTTTAATCGTCAATTTTCACCAGGAATCATCTTTAATTAACAAATCTTCAATGTTTCATTATTCAGCAGTTCGACATGTGAAATGTCCTGACATCGAATATTGGCATAGTCTTTCCAAAAATACTTTATTTGTGTTTTTGGGGAATTCCTGGGTTATTGTAACTGCAGAGAAGTTATTTTTAATTCATTTTCTTTATAATCAACTGAAAAATATTAGAAAATTAATGAAATTATTATATGAGATTTGAATTTTCGTAAACTTAAACTAAACTAAAAATCGCCGTTACTTCAGTACGTTACTTAATGATAAAACCGTAAACCTACCTCACATCATATTTGCATTCAATAGAAAATCTGAATTATTTATCCAGTGGAGGTCCACTATAACAAATGGCGATATTACGAAATGTGTTTATATTCATTGAAGTCTCTAAATAATAATCATTTGATTAATCAAATACTCTTAATAAAGAAGGATTCCTATTTTAACTTTAATATGTTATGTTTGTATTTTTGTTTCTAGAAAAAGCTATAGTTAGTAACCGATTTTTGGTCGCTACTTAGAAGGAGAAAAGCGACACTTTATAGCACAGAGAGGTGCATTATCTTAAAACCAGTTGCATACTTGCTGTAAAGAAAACACACGTACACGTTAGCTAGTATGCACTCCATAATATGATTTAATGCATCTCACAGCCGTTTATCCTCCACGCAGCAAACACAAGCTATATGTTTAATGTGTAGTTTATATAAAAAGGTTAAATCTGTTCGTTATTTTTGCAATAAAATTACATACAAATGTGTTGTTGCTTATCATTTTCGTTACATATCTATCTAAAGTTTATAATGTTATTTTGGATGTCTACATTATAATAAATTTATTTTGTTAATAAAATTGAAAAAATTATCTTGCTTTTTATTGAACAGAAAATTTATAAAATGTAAAATTAATAAAATATATTACAAATATAAATGCCTATTCTTATATCCTCAAATGAACACATTTTTCTCAAAAACTTTATTCTGACTTAAAAATTAATAATTATAAAAAATATACAAAAATAATTTATAAAATCTGTTAAGAAACAAATTGGAAGTGCTTCACATTTCAAGGACATCTGAGTTAGTCAAAGACATACCTTGTGCATACAAAAATCTAATTTCTATTTATAAGAATAACATATGCAATTCACATTTACTCACATTTTGATTCTTCAGTGCTGAAACGGTGACGAATGCAACAATTGTAAGGAAACAATAATAAAATTCAAAATCGCATTCCATCATTGAAATATCAATGCCTTTGACTTGAGACAAACTGTTTTGATTAGTGTCCCCATTTTTATTGCGTGCTTTATACTTATGCATTTGAGGTCCAACGGAGTCACTAATAAATATAATTTTAATGTAAAACACTAATGCCAAATATTTTAAAATTCTATGAAGTAAAAACATTTTTTAATACATAAACGAACACAAAAATGATAATTGATTTGGCTTACCATACAAAAACACGTTCTCAATTCTGTTTTGCAATTTCCAAACTTGATTTAGCGTAGTTTAGTGAGACACTATTTTGTTTTTATTTGTCTAAATTATTTTATATTTCAACATTTTATGCAGGCTTCGTGTCCTAATCGACAGGTGTTCCGTTAGAGCAACTATCAAATCATTTTTTATATTTGTTTCTGACATTGCGTGAAGACAATTTTCGTTTAATTTATTTTAATGAAAATTAAAGAACATAACACCAAAACTTTTAGTTTCACAACATCAATAGTTTATTATAATTATTATTATTAAAATTTATAAATAAACAACAATGTTTACAAAATGACTTATGAACCAGCATACGCACTGCAATTTACTGATACTCTCTTATTGCATAGGCGCAACAAGCAAATCAGAGAATATCTTCTTTGAAGCAAATAAACCGGCTGTCAAAAAATCTTCATTTAGGATTGCTAACAGCTATCCATTTAGGTCTTGTTGATTAATACACAAAATATATCGAATAAACTTAATTTTGCTTCATTTTCAAGAACAAAAACATTTAACAAGAAATATAATTGCTGAGAGTTTAGATATATAAAACAAAGAAGAATTTTACTTGTAAAATTTAAAAAGTAAAAAGTAGTTCGAAAATTTATTTCCGAATTAATGTATGATTGCATTAAAATGGTATTTATTAATTCAGAATTTATATTAAACACTTTCCCAAAATGCAAATCAAAATTAACTATTTCTATTTTAACAAACAAAAGTACAACACCAGAAGAATTTCTAAGAATAATATCCAAAATAATACTGGTATCTTTTTTCAATAAAAAATTTAAGTTATTTCAAGCTTTTCAGCTCTTTAAGTTAAGGAATTTAACTGGTTATTTATAGACAATAAATCACATATTACTGATCAAAAATCACAAATGAAAAGTATATAATTTATACGGGGTTTACATTGGCCGAAAATGGCTCATTTTGAATGACTCATTTGAAAGTGTTTACATTCGTTGTATTTCATTCGTTCTCATGGTAACAATTCAAACTGAAATAAAACTACTAAACATTTGTTTATCTTTTTTTGTAAATATGTCAAAACAGCTTTTACAAACTGTCAAAATGCCATGAAGAGCTTTCATTTAGGGTATGTTCAATAGATTCCTTTGCATTTGGAACATATGTGGAATGCATTCGAACGTCATTCATACAGAATGTGAAAAAATTGCTCATTTTGTGCTTGAAATTTTATATGCAAGAATGAGCCATTCGATACTCATTTTCGATTTTTGACCAAAATGAGCCATTTTCGGCCAATGTAAACGCCGTATTAGTTCTGCATACAAATTCTCATGAACGCAAATGAATTCCATTTACTGATTTTGTATATATGAGTTCTAACGAGTTTCAAATAAATTCCACATACGTTCCATATGCAAATGAATACATTAAACAGCTGTTTTTTATATATTTACAAAACATGATAAAAAAATATTTGGTGGTTCTATTGCCTTAAAAAATATGCACCATTTTTTGGAACTTCTACTTACGAAAAAGTACTTAATCGAAACTAAAAATAGGTTTTCAATTTATACGTATTGTACAGTTTAAATTTCTATTTTACCTTCATCCAATATTACAAATGAAGAACAAAGAATGTAAACCTTTTCAAATTACTGATTTGAAATAACTCATTTGTGGGCAGTATAAATGTCATATAAGATTATTGGGGAAAGCTACGTGTAAAATTTGCATAAAATTATTAAAATTTCGACGCGTTTGTAGTAACTAAACATACTCCTTGTGTCAAAATCAGTGATTTAAAGCAAATGGTATCAATTGAAGGGAAAAAATTTATGTATTCTTAAGTAAGCGAAATCAATAAAATTAATGCATTTAATATATATTATTTAGATAAACAACAAACAACTGATTTTTGAGCAGTTTTACAGTCGCTGATTGAACTCTCCATTTACTTTTTTTTAAAGGAAATTTGTTTTCAAACTTTTACTGAACACACCAAATATTTTAGACAGCTGATTTTGAATTTTGAATGTGCATCGAATGTGTACCATTTACAAATTCATTAAAAAGCAGAAAAGAAAAGGAATGAAAGTTTCGTTGTTATATACTATGAATAATATGGAGACATTGTAATAAAATGAAATGGATAAGGTATTCTATATAAGCAAAACCAGACTGGAATAAAATAAATGAATATTTTATTAATACCGGCATTAAAGCCTCTCGTGGTACCAGTGCCATTAACTGCCAAATTTTATTTAAAAAATACATAAGTAATTAGTTTACGTACACAGTAACACAGTGGGACAATAGGCAGTACGCCCCTTAACAGTTTTGGCTGTTAAAAATAATTAAAAATCAATTATTAGCAAGTATACAAAATTATTGACCTGTTATCAATCAATAGCTTAAACTGTTGAAAACAAGCAGTACTTTTGGGAATAGAATATTTAAAGGACCAGAGAGAAAAAAAAATGAATTACAGATTCAGTTGCTAGAGAACAATTTACCTAATGACAGAAATAATTATAACACATATTTAAACTATTTATTTAATATTATGTAACTATTTTTTTTACTAGCAGGTATTTCTATTAAAATTTTAAAGACTTAGGAAATCTACTGGTATGGAGCATAAAGATCTAGGGAAATAGCTAGTTTTAATAGGAGCTATATTAAAACTCCACCGACTCTGAAAATGACTAAAGAATAGCCACCATCTGCAATCTTAAACTTAACACGTATTCTCAGTTTTCAAAGTTTCGAACATATTCTAAAATTATGAAACATACATAGTTCATTCATGACCATGTCCCAGACACCAATAAGTGATATTTTAAATAGTTAAATGTGTACATGACTTACAAGTTGGACATCCAGTAAAAAATCATTTTCTATTGTGAAACATTTCGCAATTTTAGTCGACTTTGAAAGTAAACACAAATGAATAAGCATATATTTCTTTAGTAGTTAATTCAAATATTCCGGTGACTGACATGACTTTCAGCCTAGAACTGAAAAGTCTAGAACAGTCCTTTGGTATCTTCTTGTATTCCAGGAAACTTTACTTAATCATCATGCACGCAGTGTACTTATAGCTTTAAACACATGTTTTACAATTGTCACAGATAACTTCGACACTGCATCAAAGTTCACGTCCACCAATCCACCACATAAATTGAAAGAGTTAAAAAACAATACATTCCGCAGAAATGTATCGTTTATGACAATTTAATATTCCCTTACGTATGTACATGAGCTTCATTTCGTTGCTACATATTCGTTTCTTGTTTTTAATTAAATTAAAATATCAGCTGATTTTATGGACAATTGGAGTTCCATAAATCGTTAACTTTAGTTCAACACTTCAATTAGTCATTGATATTAATATTAAAGAAGAGAACATTTAAATTACTGACATCTAAAAATCTGATTTTTTAAATCTAAAGAAATTATAAAAGATTCAAATATTTAAGTTAATTTTATGGAATTTATGGAATTTACGATTATTTCCCAAGATTATAAAGTAGTTCATTCAACTGTTTGCTTCAAACAAATTATTAGGTAACATAAAATTCTTTCCTTAAAAATTAACAAAATCGTTCCTTGGATGTTATCACACAGTAGAAGCTTGCAACGAGTGTTGTCACACACTTTAGTAAGGGGAAATGATCTCAGATACGTTCTGTAGTTTTATTAATTAATTTCGCTGTTTGTGTGATAGAACGGCGTTGTTTTTATATTCGGACTTCTACATCAATTTATATTTAAGTTCCCTATAAACGTTAACCATCAAATGTATGATTATGTTTGTCTAGACTGCTTTAGCACTGGTATATGTGATGAGGAAGAGGTTATTAGATATTAAATTCAAAACACGCCTACTAATTCACTCATTCAACAATAAAAACAATTAATACAAAATTTGTTTATAAAGTATTTATTCATTTTTAAATCATTTTATTTTGCTTATTTCTAAATATATATATATAAACAATGTTTGCACTTTAGAACTAGCATTACAATTTATTTATATTATAGTTCAACAATTAACAATTATATAATTTTATTTTTGTTTCATTCAAATTATATTTGTGCAATAATAGTTAACTTAATTTTATAATATAATCAAGTTCATATATATTTTTTGTCACAGATTATTTTTAATTTTATTTTATTTTTCTTTTATTATATACATTAATAAATTAAAAAAATATAGATATAGTATAAAATAATGTTTACATTGTACAACTAGGACTACAATTTATTTATATTATAGTCTAACAACCTCACAATTTTAACACAACTAATAAGAAAAACCTAACTTCATTTACATAATATCTAATTTTATCCTTATACGATTTTGGCATTTGCCGTCAATCGGGACCTTACAATTATATAATTTTACTTTTGTTTCATTCAAAAATAGTTTTTGTTTAATATTTGTAAAATAATAGTTAACATAATTTTATAATACAATTAAGTTCAGGTATATATTTTGTTACAGAGTTTTCTTTTATTTTACATGTAAGTTTTTATATATGTTCAAATTACATATTTTACATTAAACAAATATAGATATAATATAAAATAATTTTTGTATGTACGGGTATTTAATTAGTTCAACACAAAATAAGCAAAATACTTAAATTATCATTTGGCTTTTTAAGAAAAAAAAATTTAAGAATTATTTATATTCAATACTATATATAATATATACTCGTGATTGCAGATTCATATTTTATTAATTTAAATTAAAAACATTATTACAGTTGGTTTTAGATATTTCTTAAAATCAACTGGTCCTGTAACCTAATAACAATTTAAAAAAAATTTCACCATTTCCATTATACAGATTTGTTAAAAATAAGTGCGAATATATTTTGCATCAAATTTCGTACAATTCACAAAAAATAATAATTCCTTTATATATTAGGTGTTTTCACGACATGCCAAAAAAAAAAAAACAAATTAAGACTTCAATCTTACCTTATATACATTAAATTTTAATTTTGTGAATATTGCATATGTGATCTATCGACTATTTTTAGGATTTATAATATGTGTATTTTGGTAGAGTACCAGCTTTTGTATGAGTAGAATATAATAGAGTGGTGTTGGGTCTTGATAAAGTTCGTGTGGTAAGTTTTAAATAAATACACAGTTGGAAAAGAAGTCTTTTCTTCCATTTGGTACATACCTCATAATTGTATGTTGTGTAATAACTGAGATAATAAAATAAATCAACCAAAATTTTAAAAAAAAAATGAGTTTTTCCCTAAAAAATTATTAAAAAGATTCAAATGATGGACCGACCTGAATGGATATTCACTTGAAAGGAAATAAAATAAGCTTTTAATTAAAGCAAAAATTTTACGTGCAGACAGAATTTGTGTAAAATCATGTTGAAAATCGATATCAAACCTACTTAAATATAACTTAAATAAAAAAAATAAAACTAAAAAAAGTTGAAAAATATTTCACAAAACATAATTTTAAAACCTCAACAAAATATTTTACTTTTATCTTAAAAAATTTGATCAAATATAGCTTCTTTTTAATCTTACTTCACTGTAATCATTATAACTTATAAATAAAAAAAAATAACTTATAAATAAATATATAAATAAAAACGAAAATTGTAAACAAATATTAGCTGTTGGAATTATAATTTAAATTTAAAATTTAAAAGCAGATACTGCAGAAAAAAAAGTATTTAGCCATTGTGAAATTTGAACTAAAATTAAATAAATATAACAGTGGTGTGTGAATATATTAAATAATGGACTATTTAATACGAGATTTTTTTGTCTGGTGATATGAGAGATTCACGGAATCATTTACGTTGCAACAGAAAATGTTTGCGAAATTCTACAGACCCCTTCGCTATATCTGATGCGCGTGTTATTGAAATATTTCGTCTTTCGAAATATTTATGTAAGCTTTTCATGGCGGAAATAATTCCGTATATGGTACCGAGAAGTCGATCAGATGAAATTTCGAGAGACATATGAGTGCTTGTTGCTTTGAGATTTTTTGGCTCAAGGTAAGTTATTGTTTAATAATTACAAAAAAAGTGAATCCATTGTTTTAATTTATAGGATGTTATCAGCGTTCTGTGGGCCAAAGCTTTTTATTAAATGTTTCTCAGGCTGTCGTAAGTAGATACGTTAAGGAGGTTTCCAATATAATGAATCGTCATTTTGTAGTAAAATACATAAAATGGCCTAGAACACTTAAGGAATTATGCGGTATAAAAGCAAAGTAAATCTTCGAAATCTTGTATTAAAATACAAAGTAGTTAATTGACAATTATTTGCAGATTTTATGAAAAGTTTCGGTTTCCAGGAGTAATTGGTGCAATTGATTACACTCATACAAAAATTAAAACTCCTAACTCAAATATTGAGCATGTATATGTCTGCTGTGTAAACATGTATATAATTATTTATTTTGTTCACTCTATTTCATTTGGAATTATTTTATTTTTGGTGCAATTTTAAAAATTAAAAATGAAATATGAAAAATAATATACATTTGTTCACATTTGCTGAATGCAATGATTCACCAGTTAAATCAAAAATTCACTGCTTTTGCTTGCTGTGTATAAACAAATTGAGAGCAATATGCTTCGTTCTCTTGTTTTTAATATTAAGCCTCTTTCACAGTAGAGCGTTGATTAGGCGAATATGTAAAAAGTTTTTACTAAAAACATACAACAATATGCTTACTGGATTGTGAACCTATAAATGAAAAAGATCAAGTAATTTTAGCAGATATCGATTTTAGATATGTTGGTCCTTCTTTCGACAAACATCGATTTTACTGCTAATTTATATGTAAAAAATATGTTAAATAATATATAATAATATCTAGAATTAATATAATTAATAACAGAACGATATAAATAAGTCATTAAAACACCGTGCGATAAATACAAATGAATGTGTCTAATCTCCATGTAAGTACCAAATGCAGTTAAAATAATAGCGTATAAATCAATTTTTTTTCATTAAAGACAAGGTTACAACATCATCTATAGATCATCAGATAAGTCCCTAGACGATCTGACATAACTACAGCATAATCAGCTAAAAAGTAATTTATTAATATAAAAATATATAAAATATATATGTACATATTGTAACAAATCTAGTCTGGCAATATAAAATCGTGCAACACGGCAACAATGCGAGTTGACAAGAAAGAAGAAAATAACAAAACAAAAAAAAAAGATGTCTGCTGTCTAGTCGGAGAAGTTGTTGAGTTGTTGACAATCACGCGATACAAACGGGAGCCCAGGTATAATTAGTAAAACGAAAAAAACGTAAAAATTGGTGTCAGAAGTGGGATTGTCAACAAACTGTGTCAAAAATGGTTAAATTGGCTGATTTAAAAATTCCACAATTGAAGAACGAGCTACAAGCACGTAATTTAGCTATTGATGGATCAAAGGCAAATTTACAAAGTCGACTACGCGATGCAATGGAGGCAGAGGGTATAGACGCAGACGAATTTGATTTCGAAGTTCCAGAAAGCTCCTCTAAAACAGAGTTAAAATCGACACAAGCAGATTTTTCATTAAAACTAGATACGAATGAGATATTAGCTGCCATTAAACAAATGAGTACAGAGAACTCAACGGCAATGTCACAAATGTCGGTTCAGCTGCGAGAAAATTCATCGCAAATGGAGGAACGATTTATGCAGCTGCAAGAACAGTTAACAAGTGATAATGCGCAAGTACGCCAACAAGTGGAAAAGTTTGAAGATAAGCTACAGGATCTGAAGAGAGACAAAGAGGAGCTTAAATCCGAAGTGCTACAACTAAGCAGTTGTGTTCGTGATTTACAAGTACATATCACAGCAGCACCAATATGCGCTCCAAAGCACAAAGCTCCAATGTTTAACGGAAGTGTCTCATTGCAAATATTTAAGCTTCAATTCGAAAAAACAGCGGTGGCTAATAATTGGAATACTGAAGATAAAGTAGCTGCATTATTTATTTCGTTGAAAGGTTCTGCAACAGAAATATTACAAACCATACCCCAGTATGAAAGAGACAATTATGATACCTTGATGTCCGCATTAGAAAGGCGATTTGGAAGCGAACAGAGGCAACAGATATACCAAATCGAACTACAAAATCGATGCCAAAACTCAGGTGAGACTCTCCAGAATTTCGCAGCTGATGTTGAGCGACTAGCACATTTAGCAAATGTAGATGCATCGGTAGACTACATCGAACGCGTAAAAATACAAAGCTTCATTAATGGTATACGAGACGTAGATACTAAACGTGCGGCACTTGTACTGCCTAAAAGAACATTCGCTGAAACGGTGTCACACGCGCTTACTCAAGAAACCGCATCACTTGCCACTAAGCCCATTCACAAGGTTCATAAAATGGAATTGGAAGAATCAGCAGTTGTAGAAAGAATGGTCACAGCAATTAAAGACACATTGGTGCCTTTTACCAGAACGACGGGTAAATGCTATAATTTTGGAAAACAAGGCCGTTTTGCACGCAATTGTCGAATTCAGCGAAACCGCTCTAATGCCAAACCAGCAAGAAGCAGCGCTGGAGATGAGGATAAATAACTCTTACCCAACTCGTTAAACTAAAACGAACCAGTCCCAAGGGGCGGAAACTGGTTCATACAACTATTGGCCCCACAGTGTCAATCTCACTAATTAGTCGTCACAAAAACAATATTACAGTTAACGGAACTGTCAACGATCGTCCATTAATGCTAACTCTCGATACTGGTGCGTCACATTCAATTATTCGCCGTAAAATAATAAAGGGAAGGATGGAAACTTTGTCTGGTTACAAACTGCGAACAGCAACTGGAGAAGAAGCTACTATTGATGTTAAATGTCTTGCGAGACTCGGATGGGCACTATGGCGCTCAATCACACCTTTATTGTGGCCGACATCATGGACGACGTAATAATAGGATTGGACTTTATGTCTAAACACGGAGTGATGTTGGACTTAAAGAAGAAAATACTTGCGGAAATATGGAAATGCCAATAAATACTGGATATGAAACTAGTGTAGAGGTCAAGGCGGTAAAAGTTAACGACAATCAGAATATTCCACCAAAATCTGAAGCGGTTGTGTGGGCGAAAATAGCTGAAGGATGTGGGCCCTCCAATTTGTGGATTGTAGAGCCAACCAGCACCAATACCAACGTATTGGTGGGTAAAACGCTTGTTAAAACCAGAAGTGATGCGAGAATCCCAGTAATAGTCTTGAATGAACTGAATACGCCAGTAACACTTAAAAAGGGTGTAGTTATTGGACAATGTCATGCCATGGAAGCGGTGATACTATGCGATGAGTCTCAAAACAAACCTGTCGCCATTCACCAGCAAATAAGTCCTGATCTTTTTTCGAGGTGTCTTGAAGATGTTAAACGGAATGATAAAATGAAGGTTAAGAAGCTTCTGCACAAATACGCTTCGATATTTGCTACTGAAGATAGCAAACCCGGAAGAACTGCCATCGTGAAGCATAGGATAGATACTGGCGGCGCGAAATCTATTCGTCAAACCTGTTGTGGATGCATCTTCAATAGGGTGTCATCGAAGTCAGGTCGACCGGTATTAAATAGAGAGTGCCCGTATAAGAGAGATGCAGAAAATAAACCGGTCGATTCTGATGAGCGGGAGCTTTTTCGAGACGATGGAAGGAGAAGCGGTTGACACGAGGAGAAAGCACGCGTGTGGTTTTTTTTTAAAACAGAACTTGTGGAACCCTCGTGGCGATAAGTTGTATTATAAAGGTTTTTGGTGAATTGAAATAAGAAAGTGATTGTCAAATAAAAGAATAGTTTAATGAGTATAAATCTTAAGACAATAGCGTTTTAATAAAAGAACAACTTAAAAGAATATGGATAGTAAATGCAATAGCAGTAACAACTAGAACACCGTTGTGGGTACTCAAAAATAATTTGGAGAAGCACAACAAAATTGGCGCAGCCGGTAGGATCGCATGTTGCTGGCTTTATAGCAACAAAAATACTAACTTTATAGGCAAAAATAATACTAAACTGTAACCTATATATCTATGCAGTGTATATCGTATTTATAAAAAATTATAATACAATTTATTTAAGTGATTTCGATTTTGTTTCGTTCGTGATTTGCGTTTAGTTCTCTTCAATAATTCGCAAATCTCGACAAGTAAAAAAAAAACGTATTATGAATTGTTTTTTTTTCGAACTAAAGATTTGCTATTTCTTGAATGATTTTGCTGTAATTTAATAATATTGAAAATCTGAAGTTCTTAAAATATTGAATAAATCTTAGTTAAAAAAAAAAAAAATTTATTGTTTTAGAACAAAAAAGGTTTTCATTTCGAAGATAAAAAGTATATCTATATTTGTTAAAAAATAAATCTCTTAATTCAAATTACTTGTGAATTAAAATGCTTGATTTAAAATATTTTGAAAGTCAAAATTTAATTTATTAAACAAACAATTATCCCAAATTTTAATATTTAATGAAGTCAATAGTGCTTAGTTTTTCCAGAATACTCACATATAAGACGTACTGTAATATAATATATAATATTAGATATTAGAAAATACAAATATTAGTGAGGTTGAAAAAATTAAATAAAATTCTATTCAAAAAACTTACATTCCTGTTATTAAATGTGAATTTCTAATTGGATCATTTTTTTTATTTATTTTATATAGCACTGCTAGTTTACTTCTAGTAAGTTTTCATGTCTGTATTTTATTATACTTATCTATCCGAGCTACAAACCGGCTATTTCATAAAAAAAAAAAAAAATTATAGGAAGTACGCTGAAAAATTAAATAAACATAACATAAGGAAAAAAGGAACAATTATTTAATTTTCAAAGTATTCTAAAATATTTATTATATGAGTAAAATTCTTTTGGCGTTGTGATTCTATTTTTATAAGTGTTTCTTGAGGGTGATAAAAACCTGAAGTTGCAGTGTAATAACTTTAGGAAGAGACAGAAGGAGTTAACGGAACTCCTGACAGTAGCAGAGGAGGAGAATGAAAAGTTGTTAACTACTCTGGAACAGAAAGCAGTAGAGAAGGTAAACGACGTAGTGGGGGACGGTAAACCAGCGAAACAAAAACAGGAGCAGGAGATCGAGACTTTCCGAATTCAGTTGGAGAATACTAAAAGAGAGTTTGATACGCTAAATAGGCCAGGATCTCCAAATCCGACCATAACACTGAGTTCGTCTTTAGGAGTAGAAATCAAGCTCGAACAGGAATCCGAACCCACCTTACTACGGGGAGTAAACCAAGGCAATATGGCAAAGATCACCGCGATAATGAACTCCGTAAATAATGTATGCCCCATTTTTACAGGTGGCGAAGGACCCGATTTGACCGCAGAAGTAGAACGGTTCGTAGAAGGGTGTAAGTTAGTTGAACAAGAATGGGGTGGTGAAACGAATTCAACCAATGTACCTTTTATAATAAGGTACGTTAAGCAGAGATTACGGGGGTCGGCGTAAACCAAAATTGGCCGTAAGGAATTCGCGACCATGAACGAATTTTGTAATTACATTTATAAAAATTTTTACAGAAAGGGTAGCCTGGAGCAAATCCGAGAGAAATTAATGAATATTTCACAGGGGGTGCCTGAAGGCGCCACGGCCTACGGGTCTCGGGTGGAAAACTTGTTGCTGGATGGGATAGACCTAATTAACAATAGATGGCAGGAAGAGGACAGAAGTGGGCTGTTAAATGACCTCAGGACCTTAGCTTCCAGAAGTTTTATTAGAGGGCTACGAAGCGAAGCGACGAGGGAGGCTCTAATCATAACGTATCAACCGAAGAGGAGGTAATTCGTTGTACGTTTTGCAGAAAACCAGGGCATGTACGAGAAGAATGCCATCAAAGGAGGAATACCCCATACTGTACGAATTGTGGCACTTATGGACACGAGATCGGCCCAGCGTGTACTGGGAGTAATAGGAAACCTGAAAAGCTGAGATTAGTTTGCGAATTCTGTAATAAAGTAGGACATAAGGAGGCGGATTGCTTCAAAAGGCTGAGGACCATGTTCTGCAGAATGTGCAATTGTAAGAGGATGGCAACCCTGACTGGAAGGTAAAAAAAAACAAAATCGAAAACGAAACACGTCAGTCAATGGTTATGGTTTGATCGCGACGGTGCTGTGTGGTAGCTTGCTGGTAGTTTGTATATTGAATATTATATCTTCGTGTGTACTTATATTTACGGTACTCAATAAAACTTTAACTTTAACCTAAAAGAGTGATTTATTTGTATTCAATTTTACTCTTACAAATCAGAAGTGGGATCGTACACGCAAAAACGTGAGTGAGACTCCGCTGGGCAAATGTGTGTGCTCCGCTGACATAACGAAAAATTCCGCGAACGATCGGCAACGACACGTAAAAATAAACGAAAGGAATGAACGTATAAAATTCCTAAACGTGTGCGTGTGTGTACTGCGAACATTAGCGTTAGCGAAACGATACGAAACGTTGCAATAGTGAAAGCGGAACGAACTAAGGAAAAGAATATAAGTGAATTGACATTAAAAAAAAAAGAAACGCGTGTGGTACGGATTACATAAACAGTAGAGAAATAATTTCATTTCGTTGTGAAATTCAAAAGCGGTTGAAACAAACATAATGCCGCGCGTAAAAATAAACAGTTTAAAGTTAACGGAATTAAACGACTGCACGAAGAAGGACTATCGACGGAAGGCCTTAAAAATGAACTAATTCTGCGTCTAAGTGAAGTCGTCGGATCGGATAGTATCGAAGTGGCCAGTGCAAACGTACAGGAGCAAATTACTGAACTACGAGATATGTTCAGCTCAATGATGCAGATGTTGCAAACAAGTCTTAACGTCGGTGCAACAAATACGCGCATTAATCAAGAACGATCGAATTCTCCAACTAGTAGCGCGGTCACATGCATGGCGCGTAGTCCATTTTCGGTGAAAGAGATTTCGGCAACGATTCCTCAATTTGACCCGACAGACGAAGCTTCGATTTCGGTCGAGCAATTTATAGAACGGGTAAATAAGGCCTACGTAGCATACCAGTGGGACGAGAAATGTTTGCTATTAGCGGTGTATAGCCAGCTAAAAGGCGCGGCAAACCTCTAGTTGGACTCCTCGGTGGATTTATATACGAGTTGGGTTGAATTATCTAAAGGCTTGCTCGACGTGTTCAGTAGTGTGCCAGATGAGGCTGTTACACACTTTAAAATGTCACAAACGATGCGAAAAACTAATGAAAGTCTCCTCGACTACTGTTTTCGCATAGGCGCGCTTGGGAAAAAATTCGGACTGAGTGAATCAGCTATTATCAAATATGCGAGAAATGGCCTTAAACAGCGTGAACTGCAAATTGCTATTGCAGCAAATCGTTTTAGTTCGATGCGTGAGTTTCACCAAACAGTAGTTGATTACTCAGAAAATTTGCCGGTGCGTACGTTTTAACCCGAAAGAACAAATTTTGAAATGAAAGCAGATGGAAAAAGCGACAACGATAAGCGGTTAGTGTGTTTTAATTGCCAACAAAAGGGACACATTTCTTCGAAATGCCCACAACCACAACGTAGACGTAGGTGCTTTGACTGCCAAAAAGTACATTCTAGAAACGAGCCCGAAAACTGCGGCAAGAAAAGCGCAGGAACACGTACGACGAAATCTGTGAATAAGACAGTTATTCAAGGCAATCAGTTGGAGAAAGTTGTTTCGATTAACGATAATACATTCACGGCACTGATCGATACTGACAGTGAATGTAGTATGATTAGGCAGATGGCAGCGAATTGTCTCAAATGCGTTAAAGAAGAATGTACCCTTAAGATAAATGGATTTTGCGGTGGTGTTGTTTACGCACATACAAAAATACACGTTAACATGAAAATAGACAGCCTTGAGCGAGTTGTATGTCTGTACGTAGTAGACAACGAACTGTTGCAGGTGGATCTCTTGCTAGGGCAAGATATGTTAAAAAGTATGTGAATGACGGTGGTAAATGGGGAAACGACTTTTGAAAACGTATGCGATGAGATTGTTAAGAAAAACGAACACAAGCAGTTATGCGATGATAGAATCAAATGCGGAATCGATGAACAGTTTTTTAAAACTGAGTTAATTAGTGTAATGAACAAATACTCTGATGTGTTTGCAACGGATGTAAGTGATATTGGATGCACCGATCTCACGGAAATGCAGATTGAACTTGATATTAATATAGCGATAGTCCTGAACCGAAGAAACGTGCATTCGCAGATATGATAAAGGAATTACTAGATAGTGACATCATACGTATATCTAATACTGAGTATGCAAGTTCCATCATTTTGGTGAAAAAGAAAAACGGTAGCGATCGATTATGTATAGATTTTCGACGGTTAAATCAGCATATGAGAAAAGAAATATTTCCAACTCCGAATATTGAAGAACAATTACAGAAAGCAAAACGTTTTAAATACTTTACGGTCTTAGACCTAAATAGCGGGTATTATCAAATTCCTATTGAGGAAAATAGTCGAAAGTTACTACGCACTTTTTCCACCTTTCTTGATATTGAATAGCGATTGTAGTTACAAATTGTAACTATAAATATGTGTAATATATGTGTACCGCTCAATTTGCTTTGCATTTCATAGTCTAACGTAGATGTTACTGCCATAAGGTGTTATGTTATATCAGTACTTTAATGTGACTGTTCTAACGTGTGTAAAGTGCAAAAATTAATTGTGGAAATCTATGAAAAGTTATGGTTAAACACATATTTCAATTTCTCTTCAATATTATATTTAAATCATTTACTGTTGCAATGAATATCACGAATAATCTTATAACGAGGAAGCAATTTGAATGCCCCATATTTGGTCATCCAAGATATTTGTTATCCAACAAGCCACCAACTTATAAGGATGTGCTCATATTACAAACGTGTGCCCCTTCCTAAAGTTTCCGCGATTGTTGCAAAAAAAGTTTGCAATTTGTATGAAAAAGCATCTATTCCGACAGTGACTGAACATAGGACAATTTAACTTATTAATATGTATTATGATTTATATTATAAGCTGAGAAATATTATTATATTGTCATATGATCGTGATAAAGAGAAATCAATATTCTAGGAAAAATTCAAAAAAAATTCAAAAAAATTCCTATCTTAAAACTAAGATTTTTGTTTCTTTAGAAGGAATACCTACAGCATGGAGAAAATCGGTTCAATGGATTTAAAAAATACTGCAACAAACTCTTAAAGACTCGAACGACATGCCCATGACAAACAAAGAAGTGAGGTTTCAACATTAAACGAAAAACAGGAAATACAAGATTGTGATTCAATATGATTCAAATGAATAACTCTTTAGACATTTCCGATGAAGTACTATTATTTTTGAACCACAACCATTTATATCCTCAGCAAAACCAAAGTGCCAGATGAAAATTCAGTTTTAAGCCACACCTTTAATTAGCAATAGATATGGTGTATCGGACCGTACTTTTACTGGCATAGCTTTAAGTATATTGCAAGACATGGGTGTACTCACAGAAACAAATACTTTTCTCGTAGTTGATAAAAACGAAATTCGTCCTACTTCGACGGTAGGAAGGATAACACGGGTTACGTCATTGGCTCTGCCAACACTTCACAATATTTCAATTAATTGGTCTACGTGACTAAATTTGTCTTATTAGTAATAAATTACAAAATCTGACAGTATATGTCTCATGAATGTCCCAAATAATAATCTATCCCACGGTTTATTTCCTATTATAATATGGTATGGTTAAGAGACCACACTTATCACACAATGCATAAGTGTTCCAAATAATTTGAATGTAAACACTGACACAGATTTTAAATAAAAATTAACAATAAATTATTTTCAAGTAATATGAGCAGTTATTTTGTCATTGCTATGTGAAATATACATAAGTCAAAACTGTGTCACTAGAATAAACGGTTTCAAGTGAAACCATATGTGGAACACTTGCTTTCTTAGTTATTATACCATTTATTCATAAGCTATTTCTTTTAAGATATTATATACGTCTAATTTGGGTTAACCAATTAGATCCAAGTAATTTAAATATTAACCAATACAATTAGTACATAACATTCTATAGGAAATTAATATTAAGAAACTATGTTAGATTCAAAAAATTAAAATAAATAAAAATTAGTCTAAAAATGACTAGCAAAAAACAAAGTTGTTTTATTAATTTATAATTTATTAATTTATATTTAATCAATTATTACGTTGCAAGGCCATTCAAGCCATATGTTATTAATTTGGATCCTACTCGTCTACAATCTCCATACGGTTGTATTATTCATATCCGGGATACAGTTAATTGCAAAGAAATCACTTAACAATGCAAAGGCGAAGAAACGGCACTCAATCTATTCACCACACAATTTGAAAATGTTTTGAATTTCATAAAAAAAAAGCTGGACAAAAAGGACGTAGATGGTGTATTATTGATGCTCCAGGTCAAGCAGAAAAATTCATTTGCTCTGCTGCAGTACAATAATCACGGAATCATTGGCCTGTAAACTTCCAACAATATTTGTATATGTTATGGATATTGTACGATCCGTCGACCCAACAACATTTGTGATTCACATGCTACAAGCTAGATTAATTTTAAATAAGGTAGCTTTACCATTCATTGTGGCATTAAATAATAAAATAAAAATATTTATAAAATATTAATACATTTGGTAATTATATTATTACACTATGTCACAAAACTTGCTTAATAGTGACTTGAATCGAAATAAACACTCTCCAAATATCAGTTACAAAACTCAATTCTATGTAACTATTCTAGTTCCAAAACCAAAACTATGAAAGTATCGAAATAATATTTTATCCCACATTAATTTAATTTGCTATAAATAAGCAGCACAAAATTTCCTAATTTCACTATTCAGCATCAAATTTCTAAACCGTTAAAATATGAAGCAATATAAGGAAGGTACTTCATTAAAAAGAATATTCAAGTTACCACAAAACACGTCCAACTATATGCTGCATTTAGAAACGGAATTGTCAACTTTATATATAGAGACGCTAAAACTACAATTTAAATATATAAATCACGTCATGAATCTGAGTGACAATAGACTCCCTAAAATTCTGGCAAGTTTCCTCGCAAATACGAAGAGAGGTTTTGTAGAAAAATGGCAATCACTGGCTAATACGCATGATGAAGTATTGTTGCTCGAAAATAGAGAAGTATGGCGTTCGTGGCAAAAAAAATATATTGATAAAAATTATGGCGAATGAAAGAGCTAAATTTACATTGGCAGCAAGGGCAAGTGATTATAGACATGCTTACAAAAGGTTGGAATATGAATTACGCGATCGGATTTTTTTTAAGGATGATTATACTATTGGAACAATCAGCCAGATTTTTTAAACTCGGGGTTAACTTCTTAAGTTAAATTATAGACCATATGTGCAAGTAAATTCAACACATTGTTCATTGTGTAATTTAGACCAGCCAGAGGACATAATACACTTTATTGGATTATGTCCAATTCTGAAAGAAATGCGCTTCAAATTCCATAAGAAGCACACTCTTACAGAGGAGGAAATAATAGAGACATTAAATGGGGAAAACTGGACCGCACTCTCTGGCTATGTTAAAGATGCAATTCATTACAAATATAGAATAATAAATGAAAATTTTTAGTTTTAAATAAAATAGAATAAGAACAAGAAAAATATTTACAATTCTACTTTAATATACTGTAAAATTTACTTTAATTAGCTTTAGAACACTTCATTATTAGTTAATTAGTCTGTTGGCAGACGGCATTTGGGCTATGCCTTTAGTTCAATAAGTAACAATATATTAATATGTAAATTTTTTGTAATATATTTATTAATAACATAAATTAAAGTGTAAGATTAGTTTTAAGATTGAAATATTATATTGTTTTTGAACTTGTGACGCTCATGTAGCATTATTAAAAACAGAAGTTTACTTAGAGAAATAAAATTTGACAATCCTGTTTTTTCAAACACATACATTTTTAAGTTTTTTAGTTTTTTGTTAACGAAGCAACATAACAGTTAGTAATAAAGAAACTTTAAATAAATATATAAAAAACTCGTATTTAAAGGCATTCATTACTACCAACTAAAATAAAAAATACTACTACTACTACTACTAATATATCTTTAATTGTAAGTAGTACGTAGTATATAAGATATTGATTTTGAATTTAGAATTAAGTCTTAAGATATTCTTTAATCGAATTTTAAGTTGATAACTAACATATTATTATATGAACAACTGAAACTTTTTATTCTTTGTTTTATTTTTTTGTTCTAAGTAAGCCTTAGAAATAATATAATTTGTCCAAAAAGATTAACATATTTTGTTTTTGTTACAATGCTATTTCAATTTCTATGCGCCAGCTTTCTGATGAAACAGTTACTATGTCGTATTTCTTTTGTTTTTTCTTATTTACTTTTGCAATACTGCAAAACCTTTTTCGAAAAAGGTAGAAATCAATTTATCAGTCGACATCACAATGCCGCTAAAAGTTTTAACATTATGTGAAAAAAAGAGACATGTTTAGAAGTTTAGAAAGCGGACCAAAGGTTACATCGATTTAAAAAAAATACTGCATATCAAAAACTTTAGTTTGTGCGATAAAAAAATAAAAAAAAAATGATCTTAGATACCACAGACAATAATGTGGCTGGTTCTAAAAGTAAAACTTTGAAAGTCGGAGAGATGCTAAATTATATGAATGGTTTTGTGCACAACGAAGTAGAAGTCTTCCAGTCTCTCGTGAAATATTGAAAGCAAAAGAGATAACATTTTGAAAAAAAATGAATAAATTTTTTTTGTAGCAATGGATGGGTACAGAAGTTCAAGCGAAGATTTGGAATAAAGCTTCTAAATATTTCATGGGAAAAGTTATATTCAAATTCTTATCTTGTGAATCCTTTTAAAAGCACTTTTAATTCGTTAATAAAAGCGCATAACCTAACAGAAGATAAAATCTATAATGCAGACGAGTCAAGTCTTTTTGGAAAATGATTCGTAGTAAAACCTTGGCTTGTAAACATTGCTGCGCGTAAAGATACTGTCACAAATTTAACATTAATTTGAATTAAAGCTGAAACAATCCAAAAATGTTGGAAGGTTTTACTAGATTTTGAACAAACTTTCAATATTGAAGACGACATTCCATTGGGTATATTACGACTGCAATACCTTGCTGTTATAGCATCACCCATAGAAGAACTTAACACTGAATTAGCTGAATTAGGCAATGAATGCACATATACGGCTGAGGAAATTATGAGATTAGATGATATAGAGTGTGTTAATCTAGAATAATTGATGATGATGATGAAAACCAAGTGCTAGTTAACAAAGAAACACGCCAACTATTAGCTCAACACAAGCTTTAACTGCATTCAATAAAGTAATCGCTAGGGGAGAAGACAATCTTGACACCAAAGATTCAATGGTACTGAAGAATTGTCGGGAGAAACTGGTGCATAAAATGCTTGCTCGGAATAAAATAATATTGTAAAACTCAAAACTAATAAACGTAATAATAATATTGTAAAACTTAAAAATTAATAAACATTTTGTATTAAATAAAATCAGCTACATACATGTAGGCAGTATTCACAAGCCTGGCAACTCTGCGTTTAACTAAAAGAAGAAGCAACTAGAAAAAGAAGCAGTAGTCAGTAGTTGTCAGGAAGTCGTCGAAGGTTGATGTCGGAAAGTGGTCGTGTTCGTGCTCGCAAGTTTAAAGCTAGAATATATTTTAATAATAATTAAATAACTTTGAATTAACTAATAAATTGTAATAACTTTAAGTGAAATAATAAACTTTATTTCCTACATTTGGGGGCTCAACCAAAGGTGAATAAAAAAGAAACAGTTGCTGAAAAAAATTTTTTGCTGTGTTTAAAGTGGTTTGCAGTTGTTGCAGTAGTTTGGTTAAAGTAAGTTGCAGTTGTTGATGCTTTATACGTTGAACAGTTGAAAGGTCGAAAATTAAACACAAACGGTTGAACATCAGTAGAATTAAATTAGCAGTTAAGCGAGTGACGAAAACGAAACTCGAGGAAATTACATGAGCCACGCAGAAAAACCACTGGAAGGTAACAGAGTGGTAACGAGAGCACAAAGGGAAAAATTACAGATGCCGAAAACGGGAACAGAGAACGTAAGAGAAGTAAAAGAGAAACACAGTGACGTTATAGATAGCAACAGTAAGTTTTCGAGTAACACACTGGCGAACGCAGAAATGGCAAACACGGAATTAAAAGACTTAATAGCACTGCTCACAGTAAAATACTCACAAGAAGCGAATGCAAGAGCAAGTGAAAATGCAGAGCAGATAATTCCATGCTTCACAGGAGAAAAAAATATGTCAGTGTCGAAATGGTTCGAAAATTTTGAATCCATAGCGGAAATGTATGGATGGACGGACACACAAAAGTTGGTATACGCACGCAATAAGATGACAAAAACAGCAAAACTGTTCGAGCAGTCTTTGATGGTCAGCAATTTTTATAATTTTAAAAATCTAATGACAACAGAATTTGAGCACACAGTTTCGAGCATTGCAATACACAACCAGTTGCGCGAGAGAAGAAAAAAAGATAATGAAAGTGTACACGAATACATCTTACATATGCGTAATATTGTATGTGGAGGAGAAGTCAATAATGCAATATATTGTTGACGGCATAAAGGGGAAACCAGAAACAAAAATCACATTGTACGGCGCCAAAAATTATGCGGAGTTAAGAGAACAAATTGAAATATATGAGCGTATAAATAAAGTAAAGCAGACGCACAATAAATATTACAGAAATGACGAAATGCGAAAAGAGCATTGTTTCAACTGCGGTTCAACGGAGCATAAACGTCGGGAATGTAAGGAAATGCAAAAATGCTTTAAATGTAAAGCGCATGGTCATCTTGCTAGAAATTGCACAAATAGGCAAAGCGAAAAACCCTCAATGCAAATTAACTGCACATCAGAAGTTAAGAAACTAAAGAAAAGGAAAATAAACAATAACAAGTTTCAATGCTTGATTGACGGTGGTGCACACATTTCGATGATGAAAGAAAGCATATATATTTAAAACATTTTGCAAATAAAAAAATAGAGAAATATGAAGAAAACATTATTGGTTTTGGTGGTGCGTCAACAAAACCAATAGGCAGAGTTATATGCTGCATCGAACTAGATAATGTTGAAGTGGAACACTTCATAGTGATTGTGCCTGACTATGCGGCTAATTACGACGTCATTATAGGATATGACATTTTAAGTAAATATAGATATACGTCAGATGAGAACGGGTACAATTTCACTTCACTGATTTCGAAAATCGAACATGAAGAAAAAGAAATTATGAATATTTCCATAAATAAAGAGGAGGTAAGGTACGAAAAAGAAATCGAAGAATTGAAAAATAATTATAAGCCAATAAAAGGGAGTAAAAGTCCGGTCGAAATGAAAATTATAATAGCAAAAGAAGAACCGATATACGCATCGCCAAGCAGAAAAGCGTCAGAGGAGGCAAAAATAATCACAAAACAGATTGAAGAATGGCTTAAAGGGGGAATTATTCGAAAATCAACGTCACAGTATTGCAGTCGAGTCGTATTAGCAGCTAAAAAAGATGGAACAAAAAGAGTATGTGTCGACTACAGACATCTTAATAAGTTGGTATTTAAAGACCAATACCCTACACCAAATATGGAAGATGTGGTGGACAAACTGGAGGGTGCGGTGATATTTAGCACTTTGGATATTGAAAGCGCATTCTTGCACCTACCAATTGAAGAAAGTAGCAGAAAATACACAGCGTTTGTAACGCAAGATGGTTTATTTGAGTTCAATTTTGCACCTTTTGGATTTTGCAACTCACCTGCAAATTTAATACGGTACATAAATTGCATTTTAAGACAGCTGATTAAGGATGGCATTCTAGCAATCTACATGAATGACATAATCATTTTCTCAAAAACAAAGGAGGAAAATTTAAAAAAGCTGGCACTATTTTTTGAAGTTGCAGCGGAATACGGTTTACGTATTAATTGGAAGAAATGCAAATTCCTGCAAAAAAGAGTTCAATTTTTAGGCGTAATTATTAAAAATGGTACCATAAAGCCAAGCAAGGAGAAAATTAAAGCGGTAAAAAATTTTCCAGTGCCAAAAAATGTAAGAGCAGTTCAATCGCTATTGGGACTTTTTGGATTTTTTCGAAAATTTGTAAAAGACTTCTCCATAATAGCAAGACCGCTGACGAACCTATTAAAAAAAAGCGTGAAATTCGTTATAAGCGAAGACGAGTTAAGGGCGATACAACAATTGAAACAAATGCTAACTAATCAACCGGTGCTAAGAATTTTTTCAAGAAATTATCGAACAGAGTTACATACGGACGCATCCAAAGATGGATTTGGCGCTATACTCTTGCAAGAATTTGAAGAGAAATTACATCCGGTGTATTTTTGGAGCAAAAAAACAACAGTTGCATAGGCCAACCAGCATAGCTACGTATTAGAAACAAAAGCAGCATTTTTGGCGATGAAGAAACTACGACATTATCTACTGGGAATCGAGTTCGACCTAATTACGGATTGTAACGCATATAAGTACACAACAACAAAAGAAGAAATATCTTCATCAGTATCTCGGTACATAATGTACATGCAGGATTTTAATTTTACAGTGAAGCATCGGAATGGTAACCAAATGAAACATGTAGACGCGCTGAATAGATATGCAGTGTTAACAGTGGACACGAAAAATGAATTACATTTACGGCTGGAAAAAGCTCAAAAGTGCGATGATCACTGTAAGGCAATTATGGATATACTGGAATCGAAACAGTATATGGATTACAAGAAAATCGGCAACGTCTTTTTTAAAGAAGCAGACGGATTGAATTTGTTAGTGATTCCACGTAGCATGGAAAAAGAAGTTATAAAAACAGTTCACGATCAAGGGCACTTTGGTATTATAAAAACTTCACATCAAATAAAGCAGCTGTACTTTATTTCACATCTCGATCAGAAAGTTGCTAAAATAATCAAAAATTGCGTCAAGTGTATTTTGTTCAATAAGAAGCATGGCAAACTGGAAGGGTTTTTGCACACAATCGACAAAGGAGATACACCTCTATGCACACTACATATAAATCATTTAGGTCCAATGGACGCGACATCGAAGAAATATAAACATATTTTGGCGATGGTAGACGGTTTCAGCAAGTTCGTATGGCTGTATCCAACAAAGTCTACGGGTGCTGACGAAGTGTTAGTAAAAATCGAGCAGTGGCGTAAAATATTTGGAAATCCAATACGCATAATAAGTGATAAAGGGTCGGCTTTCACATCTAAAATATTCACTGAATTTTGCGAGAAGACACAAATCGAGCACGTGAAAACAACAACAGGCGTACCAAGAGGAAATGGGCAGATAGAACGGGTCAACAGAACGATTATTAACATCATATCAAAACAATCGTGGAAGTGTCCAGAAAAATGGTATTGGTTTGTGGATGACGTTCAGCGAGCAATTAATAAATCTGTTCACAGATCAACAAAGTTCTCGCCTTTTGAAATTTTTTTTGGGGTGAAAATGCGAGATGATCCAATAGATAACAATGTTTTACAAACTATACAAGATGAGCTTGTGAAAAAATTTGATGATGAGCGCAACACTCTTCGGCAAGAAGCAAAACAGCAAATACAATATATACAACCCGAATACAAGAAAACATTTGACAAAAAACGAAAGCTTGACCGGGTATATAAGGTAAGCGATTTAGTCGCAATTAAACGCACTCAGTTTCTTTCAGGAAAAAAATTGGCAAACGAGTACATAGGTCCCTACGAGGTTACAAAAGTAAATCGTAATGGTAGATACGAAGTTCGTAAGGTGGGCAATTTTGAAGGACCAAATACAACTTTAACAAGCTGCGACTATATAAAACTATGGCGATATGCGGAGGTGGATGATGAATTGTCATCCGAGTCGGATGAGGAGTCGGATGGCCGAGTGTAGGCAGTAATTCACAAGCCTGGCAACTCTGCGTTTAACTAGAAGAAGAAGCAACTAGAAAAAGAAGCAGTAGTCAGCAGTTGTCAGGAAGTCGTCGAAGGTTGATGTCGGAAAGTGGTCGTGTTCGTGCTCGCAAGTTTAAAGCTAGAATATATTTTAATAATAATTAAATAACTTTGAATTAACTAATAAATTGTAATAACTTTAAGTGAAATAATAAACTTTATTTCCTAATTATTAATTATTACCATGCTATTGATGATATGCCCTTGTTTTAAGTCCCATTCAGGAGGTTGCTGAATGGGACTTAAATTTAGAAGAATAACAACATCAAATTAAAATTTTTAATCATAATTGATAATACAGTTTTTATATTTCTTACCGGGCTTAGGTCGTTTATTTAACATATTAATTTATAAAAACAATTTTTTAAATAAAATAAAAAATTTCACTTTTTAAACTGTTTTAAATACATTGTGACCGAAAAGTTTCCGGAAATAAATAAATAAAACGCAAAATTCTTAATCTTCATCAATATTTATTTTATCTCCTTCAAAATATGCTCCATTAGAAGCGATACACAAATGCCAACGTTTCTTCCAATCATCAAAACATTTTTTATAGGCGCTTTCCGGTATGGCTTTGAGTTCCCTCTGCGAATTCTGTTTTACGTCTTCTATGGATTCAAAACGCGTTCCTCTGAGTGGTAATTTGAGGTTGGGAAACAGGAAAAAGTCACACGGTGCAAGATCAGGTGAATACGGTGGCTGTTCGATGGTATTTATTGAATGTTTGGCCTTAAAATCGTTGATAATGTTGAACAAATTGAGGTGAATCGGAACAAGCCGGGCGTTGACACGTCGCATACACAAATTGTCCACCAAAATCAAACGAGCCATCTCACGACCGATGCCTAGCTCTCGTGCTATCTCTCTAACACTCACATGAGGATTTTTGAACACGATTTCCTTTGCCTTTTCAATGTTTTCGTCGGTGGTAGAGGTCGAAGGTCGTCCAGAACGCGGCATGTCTTCGACGGTCGTACGACAGTCCTGAAAGGCTTTGTACCACTCATAAACTTGAGTTTTCGATAAAACTGATTCCCCATAAGCCTTTTGTAGCATTCGCAACGATTCTGCACACGAAATTTCGTTCGAAAAACAAAATTTGATGCAAACTCTTTGTTCAATATTTTTTTCCATTGTTTTTTTCGCAACGCACTACTGAGGTGAACTGGTTTCAACAGCTGCCGTAAACGAACTGTCCGACAGATCGCGCTCATTTTTGGGCATGTAATTAGGACAGTGTGCCAAACTACACTAAACTTAAAATATCGAAAAATATACAGCGCGCGAATTTTAAATGAGAATTTCCGAAAGCTTTTCGGTCACAATGTATTTAGTTATATTTGAATTTTAATACAAACTTATTTATATCACAAATATTTCGAACTACTTCGTAGACCATCTTCAATGTATAATAACAATAACAAAGAAATAAATAATGGCGTCGGCAATGTCGGGGATTGTACCAAAAAGTTGTATACAATATGTTCTACATATTACTTAAAATTTTCCCACAAATATCATTTGTATTCACAAATATAAACATATATATATAGAAATCACATATATATATATATATTGGGCCCACTTTCTACCTGCTAGATACTTTGAAAAACTGGAAGACGAAATCCGGTCAAGACAACAGAGGCCACATGAATTATTTAAAGACTATGTCCTAACACTGCAGAATTTAATGCGACATGCTGATTTTTCTCTATTACAACAGCTCGAAAGAATATACAGAGAGTTCTGATCAGTTATCAAATGTACATTAAGCGCAGAGACTTTACGACGTTGGATGAACTAATCGTTTTAGCGGAAGACTTTGAGACGTTGAAACATGAGCAAGACAAACCTCAACACAGCCGTCCGAAGGAAGAACGCAACCAGCTACTTAAAGCTTACGAAGAGAAAGTCTTAAATCCCCAACAGGCTCTGCCGTTGATGTGGAATATCGGGGCACGTAACGAGACAATGTCAAAATCGTTCAATACAATTTTATTGGGAATGTGGTACCAAAGAAGTCCGCACAATCGAATGTTGCCGTAAAGATTTGGGAAACTTCAGACGGGTCCGCTCTATGACAGGAGCGGACAAGCAGGCAAGCAACCCACGATTCAATCCTGTCCCAACGCCGAAGAACCCATTTGCCTAAAACGTAATCCTCTGCTAGCACGAATACGATTGAACGACCACCCCCTGGAAGCTACATTAGATACAGGAGCGTCGAGCAGTTTCTTCAGCCTAGCACTGGTTCAAAAATTGGGCCTCACGTTACATGAAAATAAGATTTCCACAAAGGTTCGTCTTGCGGATAACACCACAAGGTGTATTCATACGTATATAGAGGCGAACGTTCAATTGGATATGCGACAGAAATTGTTAATTTTAAATGAAAGTACGGATGAAATCATGTTAGGTTTGGACTATTTTCAAGCAATAGGCACATCGATGCAAGTGGGAGGTTATCACATCGTCATGAACAATACGGACCCAACACCAGTGGAGGAGTATATACACAGTGCATCTCTAGCCCAAACAGAACACGAAGCTACCATTAAGGAATTCCTGGATAAAGAACTTAAATATTTCCATGTCATGAGTGGCGTCTCTAATATCACCACAAGATAGTGATGAAGGACGACCGGCTTATTAAACAAAGACACTTTCCTAAGAATCCTGCAATACAGCAAATTATCAACGAAAAAGTGAATGAACTACTTGAGAAAAATTGTATCGAGCCATCCAAACGTCCCTACAGTGCCCCGCTGGTACTGGTAAAGAAGAAGAATGGCACATGGCGTTTCTGTATAGACTACCGGCAACTAAATGCGAATTCCATTCCAAATGCCTACCCCTTGCCTCGTATTCACCACATTTTAGATCGCCTTCGCAATGTAAAATTTATAAGTAGCATTGATTTGAAAGATGGTTATTGGCAGATTCCCATGGACGAAAGAGTAAACCATTCACAGCTTTCACAGTACCAGGACGAGGATTATTCCAGTGGCGCGTACTACCATTTGGCTTACACTCCGCACCGGCTATATTTTAACGAGCATTAGATCAAGTTATTGGAGCGGACATGGAGCCACATGCATTTGCGTACTTGGACGACATCATTGTCACGGATACCACATTCGAACATCACGCACGTAGCCTAAAGGAAGTACTATACCGTCTCAAAGCAGCCAATCTAAGGATAAATGTGAATTTTTCAAAACGGAGACAAAATACTTGGGACACATGATTAGTGCCCAAGGAATCCACACTGATCCGGATAAAGTCGCCGCCATTCGAGATCTCCCAACTCCAACCAATATCAAACAAATAAGGCAATTTCTTGGTGTAGCTTAATGGTATCGTCGCTTCGTACCTGACTTTGTACAAATTATGCACCCACTCACGTCGTTATTAAAAAAGGGCAAACATTGGAGGTGGACAGAAACACACCATCGAGCATTCCAGGAAATTAAAATGCATCTAACTGAAGCACCGATCCTAACATGCCCTGATTATAATATAAAATTTTGTCTACAAACAGATGCCAGCGACATTGACTTAGGCGCCGTATTAACACAAGAGATTGAGGGCGTGGAGAAAGTAATAGCGTACACCAGTAGGCATTTGACCGAAACCGAGGTAAAATATGCTGCAACCGAGAAAGAGTGTTTAGCTATTGTATGGGCAGTGCGGAAAATGAGGCTATACTTGGAGGGGTACCACTTCGTCATTATAACCGATCATTTAGCATTGAAATGGCTCATTTCGATTGAAAATCCAACAGGGCGAGTGGCGAATATCAATTTGACATCCAGTATCGGCGTGGTAAGTGGAACGTGGTAGCCGACACACTCTCACGACAACCAATGGAAGACGCGAAAAGAATTATAGAAGAACCCGAAGTTAAAACACAGTGCAAATGGTATGAACGCAAAGTTGAAGAGGTAAAACAGAATCCAGTACAAGTCCCAGATTTTGCCATTCAGAACGAACAATTGTATAAATGTCTCCCAGCAGATCGGGAAAGCCATATAGAAAGTCGTTGGAGGTTATGTGTACTCGAAAACTTACGGCAACGAGTCACGATAGCACCCCTGCAGGAGATTTTGGTGTACGCAAGACCATTGCACGTATACAGAATCAATATTAATGGCCCGGTTTATCTCGTGATATTGCCAAATATGTGAAAAGGTGTGAGTCATACCAAAAATACAAACCAAGTTCAAGCAAGCCAGCAGGAATGATGTTGACGACGATCCCTAAGGAACCATTTACTACCATCACAGGGACTCCTACCGCGGTCGCAAAATGGCAATACTATGCTTTTAGTGATACTCGACAAGTTCTCTAAGTGGACGGAATTGATACGTATGCGTCGAGCTACATCCGACAATGTCATCAAAGCTTTGAGAGAAAGGATATTAGCCAGATTTGGAACACCCAAAGATATCATTACTGATAATGGTCCCCAATTTACTAGTAATATTTTCAAACAATGGTTAACAAAGGTGGGTATTAAACACAGAACCACAGCGCCGTACACACCACAAGAGAATCCAACTGAGCGTGAGAATCGAACTGTTAAGACACTGATGTCACAAACGACACACGAAGAGTATCGCACGTGCGATGAGATGCTCCCAGAAATCACGTTAGCCATTAACACTGCAAAATCGGATTCCACAAAATACACTCCAGCCTATCTAGTACAAAGACGAGAGCTGAAACTCCCAGCTAACTTGTTTGACGAATGTACGCCAGAAACAGGAAATCCGCAAGTAACTCCCGCAGTGAAAGCCGAAAAATTGCAGCGAGTGTTCAAATCTGTTCAACACAATTTGCAACAAGCAGCAACTAATCAAGCAAGATATTATAACCTGCATCGTCGTAAATGGAAGCCGCACATAAACCAGTTGGTATGGGTCAAACAACACCCCCTCTCTAACGCCAAGAATGATTTTTTAGCGAAGCTCGCTCCAAAATGCGACGAGCCATTTAAACTGATCAAATTCATATCGCCAGTCATAGTAGAGCTGAATGCAAATAACACTGGAAAAGTAACTGTTACATACTATATTATTCTATATTTATATTTTATATTATATGGTAGTGTAGTATGCATACATTTACATTAATAAAGCAACTTCAATAAATATACTTTGTTGCTAAATAGTCTAAAAAGACTATATAATTTACTTTGTAACGCACAGCTACATGAATTATGCCTGGCCAGCACATTCCTGTTGCTTAAGCACACATGAAGCATCAATGCTTTCATGTTATTTAAAACCACGCTATGTGCGATAAGATTTTATGTATGCATGCTTTACCATTCCCTTAGATACATAATAAGTGCTAGCGTAAGCTATTATTGTATGTTAAGTTTAGCTCTAAGCTTATGAAGCGGAGCATAAGTATTCATTCAATCTTAAACAAGCATACTGAGTAGATGCTTCAATAAATAATAATTAATATAAGAAAGTAATTGTTTTATGTTTGTGAAGTAAATAAAAACATTGAAGAATTGAAACTAAAAGTTTTAGTAGTTTTATATATTTTTGCATAAATAATAATTTCACACTACAGTAGGTGTGCACCTAGCTTAACATATTATACGGACACACACTTGTCATTAACTTATAAATTTAGCGTCCGGGATTCCTTTATCGAGAATGACGTGTTTTTTTTGCGCTCCAATAGTTTTGTTGTTTTAACTATATACGATGCGTGGTTCCATAAATATTTTGATTTAAACGTTTATGCGAAAGAACTGTGATCACCGTCGGAGATAGTTGGTCACATTCTAGGACACTTATAGTGGTGTAAACTTAAAATAATAATTTTTTTAATTTGCTTGAGACAGTACGGTAGTGTTTTGCCGGCTCCTTTTTACTTTTTTGTTGTTGTGGATTTTAATTTTTAATCTCCACTTTGATACTATCAGCTGATCAAACAGTGGATTGTAAATAATTAAATATTTTATTTTAATTTGTTTTATTTAATAAAATTTTGTGCGAAGGAACTGCGGACTTGTATGTCTACGATTGGTCGCGCTCCTGGACACTTTGCCAAAATAAAGTATTTCTCTCAAATTATTTCTGATGTTAAATGTACGGTAGTGAATTAATTTATTTATTTGGCGGTTGTTTTATTCTTTTGTTTGTGGAACCTGTTAAAGCAGTGAAACTGAAAGCTGTATTTAATCTAAGCTTCAAACCTTTGCTTACAACATTATTATAAACAAAAGCTTTTTAGTAGCATATACAGTACCCCTGCAGTAAATTGCAATAGACATCCCAGTGGGAAATAATAACATACCTGAGTAAGTACAATAGTAATTACAAGTAATTATAATGGAAAATTCAGGTAAAAATGTGACGGAGGATGAGGTACCTAATGCGAATGTAATTAAATCGCATAGATCACCAGGCGGTAAAAATGGCCCAGTCGAAAATAAAGGTAATGCCTGCGCCTCAAACGCTGATGTAGCAATTAATTTGACAGAAACGACGGCAGCAATTCTCAATACAAGGATTTCAGATAGGAGGCTCTCAATTACAGATACAGAGGAACCTTTTGATAATTTAGAAACCAAGGTTCAGGCACTTGTTGGTATCATGAATAGCCAGCGTCATATAAATCAAACAATGAAAGACCTGGTAGCAAGTATATCACAGGAGATTAAAAAAGCTATTGCTAAATACAGAAGCCCAGACCTGTCAAGGACAACAGTGGACGCGCAGACCCAATGTGGTAACAATGAAGTAAAGAAACGTTTAGTAGAGAAGGCTAAAACAGTGAAAAATCAATTGCATCAGATGTCTGCACCTAGTAGTTTGCCAACAGTCAGTATTACGAATAGTGAATCGCAGCCGAAAATAAATGATATACGCAAAATAACGTGGACTAAAGTCACTCGAAACAAGAGCAAAGAAGCACCTGCCAATGTAAGAGAGAAGCCCACACGTCCAGAAGCGATAATTGTATAAAAAGAGGGAGAAGCAAGCTATGCCGACATGCTTAAGATGTTAAAGTCGAACTTTGAACTGGCAGATTTGGGTTCAACCGTAAATAAAATACGAAGAACTGCGAAAGGCGAACTCATGTTAATTCTTAAGTGCGGACCTGAAGTGGACGCAAACAAGCACAAAGGTAACATCGCAGAAGTGCTTCATGATTTCGCTGACATACATGTAGTAAGCCAACAAACCACCATTGAATGCCGTGACTTAGACGAGACCACAACAGTTTCAGACGTTTGTACCGCCATTAGAAGCCAATTTCCTAGTATTAAAAGTATGAAGCCAGAAGCGGTAAAAGTAATTCGCCCCTCACGGTACGGGACACAAAATGCGAGAATCGTTCTTCCCACTCGCGACGCTAAAATTCTAATAAATGCTGGGCGCATTCGGATTGGCTGGGTAGTATGTAGAATTGGAGAGTTCCTACAACCAACTCGATGCTATAAATGTCTAGAATTTGGGCACGTTTCAAAATACTGCAAAAATGATACCAATCGAGCGTGCTTTAGGTGTGGTAATACAGGTCATAAAGCCAAATCTTGCGACAAGACACCCAGGTGTCTGCTATGTCCTGCCGATAATAACAATCACGACATGTTAAATAAAATCTGTCCAGTCTATCAAGCCGCTTGTAAAAATTACATATACATGGTTAAGTGTCTTCAAATCAACTTAAACCACTGTGAAGTTGGGCAAGACCTACTGATGTTAACAGCAAATGATCTAACAGCAGAAGTTCTCTTAATTTCAGAACCGTTTAACGTCCCAGACTGGGATGGTAGGTGGTGCAGAGATCTGAGCGGTAAAGCGGCAATACACATCTGTGGCCAAAAAAGCTATGAAATTATTGAGAACAACCAGCATAATGGCTTCGTATACGCAAAAATATATGATAGACATTTTTACAGCTGCTATGTTTCACCTAACGACACCATAGAGGACTTCAATACTATGCTTGATCATCTCGTAGAGAATGCAAAACACAAAACGCCATTAGTAATAGCAGGGGACTTTAATGCATGGTCAACTTCCTGGGGCAGCAGATGTACAAACAGAAGAGGTTTTGCTCTCTTGGAGGCTTTTGCTTCACTAGATATTTTTCTGCTTAACGATGACATTAACTATACTTTTGATAATGGCCGTTTCACATCAACCATTGATCTTACATTTGGAAGTAGAAGTATTTGTAAAAACAGTCTATGGAAAGTGGCAGATGTGTACAGAGCTAGTGATCATAAATTGATTATATTTGAATTAACACAAGACCGTATAAGTGGAAAACATGAATCTACAAGGAAAGCACAAGCAAGTAAATGGAATACTAGTAAATTAGATAAAGCAATGGTTGACCTTCTTGCTGATGAAATAATCCTAACTGGTAGTTCCGCGAATAGTAAGGCTGCAAGCCTAATGCAATCACTTAAAAACATCTGTGATGCATCAATGCCTCGAAGAAATGAAAGAAAGCATCATAGACCTGCACCTTGGTGGAATGAAGAAATTGGAAACCTGCGGACAGAATGTCACAAATTACGCAGAGTTCAACAACGGGCAAGAGGGCATAACAATTTTGAGCAACTTAACTGGCATTATAAGAAAAAGCGGAAAGAGCTCCGTAATTCTATTTTACAAAGCAAAAAACGGCTGTACAACACCTTGCTAGATGAACTGTCAACTAATCCCTGGGGAAAAGCATACCAAACTGTCAAAAAGATAATGAAGGGAACTTCACCACCAGCTCCTACTAATTTTCGTTTCTTAGAAGAGATCGTACGGAACTTGTTCCCACAAGGCTCTGGGATAACACACATACTGACCGATGACGACGTCCAAGTTAATTTAATTACTCCAAGCTAAGTTCTTGAAGCCGCAAACATCATTAAGGATACGAAAACACCTGGCGTTGATGGTATCCAAAATGGCGCTTAAACAAATCGTATATAGATTATACGAGATTATGTGTGGATTATCGTCAACTAAATGCAAAGTCGAAACCAGACGCATATCCACTTCCGCGCATGAATCATATCCTGGATCGGCTTCGCGAGGCGAAAGTTATAAGTAGTTTGGATTTGAAGAATGGGTATTGGCAGATACCGATGCATCCGGACAGCAAACCATTGACAGCGTTTACGGTACCGGGACGAGATCTGTTTCAATGGAAGGTAATGCCATTTGGGTCACATTCCGCCCTTGCTACGTTTCAGCGCGCATTGGATTCAGTCATTGGACCAGAAATGGAACCCTTTGCATTCGCATACTTAGATGATATTATCATCATAAGTCGTAATTATGAAAAACATTTCCAACATCTCGAAACTGTGTTCAATCGACTACGAGAAGCCAATTTGAGAATGAATGCAGAAAATTGCGAGTTTTTCAAGTCAACCTTAAAGTACCTTGGACACGTTGTTAGTGATAAAGGTATTCATACTGACCCAGAGAAAGTCTCAGCTGTCCAAAATCTGAAACCCCCAACGACTGTGAGGGAATTAAGACGATTTTTGGGAATGACGTCATGGTACCGTCGATTTGTGAAGAATTTTTCAACAATCGTTCACCCGCTAACTCAACTCCTCCGAAAAGGAAAACATTGAAAATGGCACGCAGAACAACAAACCGCGTTCGAGAACTTAAAGAAGCAGTTGACGGAAGCCCCAATACTTCAATGCCCGGATTTTAACAAACCTTTTTGTTTGCAGACAGACGCCAGTGCTTATGGTCTTGGTGCAATCCTCACGCAACAGTTTGAGGACGGAGAAAAGGTGATTGCCTATGCTAGTCGACGACTAGATAAGGCCGAATCAAATTACTCCCCTACTGATAAAGAGTGTTTAGCAATCGTTTGGGGTATCCGTAAAATGCGGCCGTATTTAGAAGGATACAGATTCACTGTGATAACGGATCATTTGTCATTAAAGTGGTTAAACTCAATCGATAATCCATCTGGTCGAATCGCACGCTGGGCTCTGGAGTTACAACAGTATAATTTTGAAGTATACCGGAAAGGTAAATACAATGTGGTGGTGGACGCATTATCGCGACAACCGGAGGGAATTGCAGTCTCAATTAGAAGGATAAAAACTAGCAATGGCGTGTGTACTGAACAAGACTGGGTTCACAAACGGAAAAAGGAGGTTAAATTGTATCCTAAGAAATTCGCAGACTACACCATAGAAAATGACCAGCTGTATAGACATATACCCAGCTACGATCAGGACGAGGGCAATAAACCATGGAAGTTATGTGTGGCAACAGCTCTGAAACAACAGATACTACAGGAGAATCACAACGTACCTGCAGCAGAACATTTCGGAGTAAGGAAAACCAAGCAAAGAGTAGCAAAATCGTATTTTTGGCCAGGTATGTTTCGCGATATTAGTAAATATGTAAGGGGTTGCGATTCGTGCCAGCGATATAAACCGAACCAACAGGCTGCTGCTGGACTCATGCTAACACGATTAGTTGAAGAACCATGGTGTACCATCTGCACGGACTTTGTCGGTCCGCTGCCAAGGTCCAAACAAGGAAACAACATGCTTCTGGTCTTTGTGGACAAGTTTACAAAGTGGGTTGAATTGGTACCCCTACGGAAGGCGACCACGATCGCCATTCAAAAGGCTTTCAGAGAACGTATCCTTGCACGCTTCGGTGTACCAAAAGTATTAATATCAGATAATGGGACCCAGTTTACCAGTCGGGCTACTAGAACTTTTTTCTCAGATTTGGGTATAACACAGCAATTTACCGCACCATACGCCCCATATGAAAACCCCACCGAGAGAACTAATAGGACTGTTAAGACTCTTATCAGTCAACTCACGGAAGGTGACCACAGGAATTGGGACGCATATTAGCCAGAAATTACACTAGCAATGAACTCAAGTGTAGCCGAATCCACGGGATTCTCAGAAAGCTTTTTTGAATTTCGGGCGAGAACCACGTATGCCAGCTAATCAATTTGACAAGGTCACTCCAGGTACCGGAGACGTCCCCATCACTCCTATGGACAAAGCCCAGAAATTACAAGGAATCATGGAAGTAGTAAGGCAAAATATGCAGTATGCTTCTATCGAGCAAGCAAGGCATTACAATCTCCACCGTAGGGACTGGAAACCGCAAATCGGAGACCAAGTCCTGGTAAGGAACCACTTTGTCTAAAGCGGTTGATTACATTGCCGCGAAACTAAGTCCAAAATTCAATGGACCATACAAGGTGAAATGTTTCCAATCGCCAGTAATTGTAATAGTAGAAGACAAGATCACTAAAACCAGGAAAACAGCTCACGTCAGCGATATCAAATTGTACTACGCAGACTCTAATCGTGAAGAGTACGGAGACGGATTTAGTTCACAAGAGATACCCGAAGAACCAAAGATACCAAGTGCAAGTTAACCGAAGTAGTCAGTGTTTCATTAAAATAATGTCTTAGTTTTATTTTCTTTTCTGAAGAAGGGGGGAAATGTAACGACACAAATTTACACAGTACATTTCTGTGTTACATGTCACAAGAACAAGCGAAAAAGAAAATCTGTGTGTCAACTAACTACTACCTCTACACATAATATAGATGAAAATAACTCACGTGAAGAAAACTGAAGTGGATTTAGCTGTAAAATATAAAATTTATCAAAATATATTTGGCCATAAATTATATTGACATTACCTGCGATCCTCCAGCCTGATCTAGACTGAAAACAAACTCTGAAGAGAGAAAAAGAATATAAACACACCATGAACATGTTATAAGAAAAAATTAAATTTTTATTCACTTATTATAAAATTTGATTGACAACACGAAGAGTAAACACATTTATTTTACAAATATATTTTTAATAAACAAATATACAACAACTAAACGTCCACTGATTACGTTTTTTTTTCTACAAATAAAAACGCATCACAAGCAACACTTCGTCATAGTTTTCCACTGGTTATCTATTTGGATAATTACTAAAATAACTAGAGTTTATTAATTGTTACGGTATAACATGGAAAGCAATATTTTATTTATTTCTTTTGCAAATATTACAACATAAACAAAACTACCACCAAAACAATTTAACATCAGTACCGGCTTAATTTAAAATCACTGAAATTCTTTTAATTAATTACACTTAAGTTTTATACACTCATATTTTTGTTTACATGCATGTTTTGGTTATAAATATATTTATCACTTACACTTTTTTTTTTGTAAAAATACTTTTATAATTCAAAACACAAGCGGCTGTCAAAACAAAACACAAAAGCGCAGCAGCTTCACGGCAAAGATCGTAAGCACAGCGGTTACACTGCACAACCCAGTGGATAAACGAACGGGAAAATTTAAAATACGCTAGAAGAAAGCTCCGGCGTATGGGTATTTAAGACAGCGAAATTGTTAAGAAGGCGCGAGTTTATGAGCATTCGTCAAGGTGGTATTACGCCGAAAATATTAAATCCTGCGTTGGTCTTACGGCAAAGGAAATAAAAATATATATGTCTATGAACCATATATATCAATTGGAAACTATTAAATCCTGCGTTGGTTTTACGGCAAAGGCTATAAATTATATATGTCTATGAAACATATATAACCATAAGAAATATCTTAAATCCTGCGTTGGTTTTACGGCAAAGGATATAAATTATATATGCCTATGAAACATATATAACCATAAGAAATATTTTAAAATCCTGCGTTGGTTTTACGGCAAAAGCTACAAATTATATATGTTTATGAACCATATTTAACCATAAGAAATATCTTAAATCCTGCGTTGGTTTTACGGCAAAGGATATAAAATTATTTGGAGGAATACAAGAAATCGCACGGACATGTTATGAATATTCCGTAGTGTAACCTGAGAAGAACTACACGCCATTCCACGACACCCGTCCACAGAAATCACGGCGTTCGCCCATCAAATCCACGGCTATCACTCACAGAATTCACAGCGTACGGCACAATTAGGTATCGCCTGGATATACGAAAATCTTCGAAGTAAAATATATAGCACTACATATACATCCTTTTTTATGTAAACAATACATATCGAGTTTTTGTTATTTTATTATAATTTTATTCTTCTACGAGTTATATTTAATTAGCTCTTTTATTTTGAAATCACACAATTAAAATAAATAGCTTTCGCACTATTATAGAAATAACTTTGTACAAACATTTATTGAAATAATAAAGAAATAAACTTAGAAAATTTAAAAATATCTTTCTTTTACGAAACTCGTCCCCGCGAATATAAATTCATTGTGATGACTGTGGACGACGGCTGAGGATACCCCAGCAAAAACTAAATATTTTTGAACGTCACCAAAAACTGTCGTTACAATACAAAATAAAACTTAAATATTTTTACAAACTGTTTAAAATATAAAAATTAAATACATTGAATAAATAAATTGTTAAAAGAAAATTACTTAAATGCAAGTATTGAAATAAACTAAATTGTACAAAAGAATACTAAATTGTCCGAACTAAGCTAACAAAAGTTCTAGATTTTGAATATAAAAGAAAACTTAAATATTTTTACAAACTTTTTAAATATAAAAAATTAACTACATTGAATTAAAAAAAATTGTTAACGAAAATTATTTAAATGCAAGTATTAAGATAAATTAAAATAATAAATTGTACAAACTAAGCTAAATAAAAAATTCTAGATTTTGAATCTAAAAGAAAACAAATATTTTTTACCAACTGTTAAAAGTATAAAAATTTAATACACTGAATAAAAAAATTGTTAAAAGAAAATTACTTAAATGTAAGTATTAAAATAAATTAAAATTGTACGAAAGAATAATCAATTGTACAAACTAAGCTAATAAAAAATTCTAGTTTTTGAATATAAAAGAAAACTTAAATATTTTTTTTACAAACTGTTTAAAATATAAAATTAAATACATTGAATATAAGATTGTTAAAAGAAAATTTTTTGAATGCAAACATTAAAATAAATTAATTTTACAGAAGAATTTAAATGTCAATGATACAGAACTTAAAATATCGTTTGTAAATTAGATGAAATTAAATTGTAATAAAGAGATTTTTTTTAAGAAATAAAAAAATACCAAAGAAAATAAATACCATTGGACACTTATATTACTTATATAGAAGAAATATCATTTAAAATTAAATACATTGATTATAATTTTTGTTGGTTCACAATATTTCGTGTGCAAAGGCGTGTGATTGTTAATTCACACAGATACAGGTAAATACTCATAAGCGGCGAGTGGTTAAGTGGATAAGAAGGATTGAACTAAGGGTTGAAAAAGTGAGCAAGATTCAGGGCTTTAACAGTTACTGAACCTAGGTCGCACGGGGTATATCACACGTAGCTTTAACAGTTACGAGTGTCTATACCGTGTCGGAAACTGTAGGTGGCTTTTAACAGTAACCTAACGTCTCCAACCACTGGACGCTTTAACAGTGTACAGGGAAGGGCGTGTTGTCTACGGCCTATAATACAACACACGTAGCTTTAACAGCCACGTGTGATTGTATTATATCGTGTCGAGTATCGAGAGGGGTTCAGCTGTGTAGAACGGTTTAGTTTACCTCCAATTCAGTCCTTCAGAATTCAACGGAAGTGACAGGGTAATAGATAAAACAAATTTCTTGTGAGGACCTTGAACAAGACTGAGTTATCCCAGCTCTAAACGAACCGCCAGAAAAGGTTCATTACAAAATTTAAACGTATATATATATAAAAAAAATTGTGCACCGAAGAAAATCAAAAAAAAAGCTACACTTTTAAAAGCTATTGAGCCGACGCCATACGAATTGCTGCACAATCTGTGCAGTCCAGCTTCACCATACTCAAAATCGTATGAAGAGCTTTGCGATCTTTTGCAAATGCACTACACTCCACTATTAATTGTTTTTAAGGAGCGTAAAAGCTTTCACACTGCTGTACGAGGTGATGGCGAGACGGTATCGGAATGGCATGCCCGTGTTAAGAAATTGTCGCTCTCTTGTAAATTTGGAGAAAATTTAAATGCGTTTGTTCTTGACCGTTTTGTAATGGGTATAAATCATAAAATTTTTGATCGCTTGTGTGAAGAAAACGAGAAAATAACAATTGAAGATGCTCTCCGTAAAGCACTAATAATGGAGATGAAGCTAGTACGAAAAACTGACAACGTTGCAAATTTCAACTATGTTAAAAACTTTAAGCACAACAGAAGCTACAACAACAACAACAGTAAAAGAAATTTCAACAATGCCAGTAACTAACAACATCAACAACAACAAAAGAAGGATGCAAATGTAAAAAAATCAGCTTGCTCGCACTGTGGTTGGAAAAACCATTCATCAAATGTTTGTAAATACAAACATAGTAAATGTCACAACTGTAACAAAATAGGACACATTGCTACAATATGTAAAAAAAAGTTTGTTAATTATGTATCAGAAAATGAATATTCAAGTAATGAATCTCTAGAAACTAATTTTTATGACTTTTCCATTTTCAGTGTTAATAAGAAATGTAACGATTCAACTGAACTCTACAGTGTAAATGTTAAAATCAACGGATTTGATATGAACATTGCTTGCGATTCGGGTGCACCGTGCAGCTTGGTATCGAAAGAATTTGCTCAAAAATTTAATAAAAATGTAAGTCTTGATTTATGTCATGAACCATATGTCGATTTTAACGGGAACAAAATTAAAGTCATAGGCCAGTACTATCAATTGATAGAATGCAATGGTATAAAAAAACAAGTGTTGCTCGTGGTCACGAATAATAACAACAGTCCATTACTTGGAAGAAATTTCTTGCGTAAATTCAATTTTGAGTTAGTGCAAATAAATTTGATTACAAATTCAAATGATCATGCTATACTTATCGAACAATTTAAAAATGAATTTCATGATGTTTTTAAAAATGACCTTGGCACGAATAAATTGGGAAAAATTTCTCTTGAAGTTGAAAAAGATTGTAAACCTATATTCTTTAAACCACGTAAAGTACCGTTTGCGTGGAAAGCTAAAATTGAAAATAACTTGAGAGATTTGATAGCTAAAAATGTTATAGAACAAGTTGAACATTCCGATTGGGGCACTCCATTAGTTCCAATTTTAAAGCCCAATGGGGATATTAGGATTTGCGGTGACTATAAAGTCACAATAAACAAATATTTGTCTGACTTTCATTATTCTTTACCATTAATAGACGAAATATTTGCGTCACTTCAAGGAGGTGAATTATTCACCAAACTTGATCTATCAAATGCTTATAATCAACTCGTTCTAAACGAGAAATCTCAAATGCTATGTACATGGTCAACTCATATTGGCACATTTAAAATGAAACGATTACCTTTTGGTGTTAAACCGGCAGCAGCCATTTTTCAAAAAACCATTGAAGTTTTGTTGAGAGACATTCCTTTTGTAGTTGCATATCAAGATGATATCACAGTTTCGGGTAAAAACATGTCAGAACACATCAAAAATTTGAAGGCAGTTCTTTCTAAATTAAATTTTGCTGGATTAAAATTAAACATAAAAAAATGTGAATTTTTAAAAACAAAATATCGTATTTGGGATTTACCATTGATAAGTATGGTTTAAGTAAAAACAAAGAACGAACAGAATCTGTTTTAAATGCACCTATACCTAGTAATATTTCAGAGTTAAGAGCCTTTTTAGATATGGTCAATTACTATTCAAAATTTATAAACGGATTTTCTAACAAAATGATGCCCTTTTATAACTTATTAAAGAAAGATGTTAATTTCAAGTGGTCTAAAGATTGCCATCTTGCTTACGATCAAATTAAGAAAGATGTTACGTCAGAAAAAGTTTTATTTCATTTTAACCCAAAGCTACCGATTGTACTTACAACGGATGCTTCAAATTCTGCTGTAGCTGGAATTTTGTCGCATGAATTTGCAAATAATGAACGTAAACCCATAGCGTTTATATCTAGAGCTTTATCTAAAGCTGAGCAAAATTATAGTACTCTTGAAAAAGAGACGTTAGCAATTTTCTTTTGCGTAACAAAGTTAAAACAATATTTAATTGGTAATTATTTCGTTATAAAAACGGACCATAAACCGTTAACGTCAATTTTTAGTGAAACAAAAGGTTTACCAATAATAACAGCAGCTCGTATGCAGCGATGGGCCTTCAATCTTTCAGGTTTCAACTATAACATCACATACGTCAATGGACATTCAAATGGCGCTGATCAATTGTCACGAATGCCTCAACGTAAGTTGAAGGAAAACACTAATGAAGACAGCACATTTGTAAATTTTATCCAAAATGACAATATTTTAAGCCTTGACTTTAAAGGCATAGCAAAAGAAACCAGACGAGACCCAATTTTGTCTAAAATTTGTAAAGCCGTAAAAATGGGAACACTTAAAAATTTGAAGGGAAATGAATTCTCAGTCTTTGTAAACAAAGATGTTGAGCTAACCGTTTAATATGATTGCTTATTATGGGGATATCGAGTTGTTATACCTCAAAAACTTAGAAAAGTTATCCTTAATTTGCTTCATGAATCTCATTTAGGGATAGTTAAAACCAAAGTATTGGCTCGAACGTTTGTTTGGTGGCCAAAATTAGATTCAGAAATAGAAGAACTAATAAAAGCATGTATTCCTTGCCAAAAACTGTTGCCTAGCCCTGAAAAAAGTTCACTAATTCCCTGGATTTTGCTGGTCCGATTAAAAATTTTCATTTTTTTGCTATCGTTGATTCTTACTCTAAGTGGGTTGAAGTGTTTAAAATCACAGAAATAACCTCCAATTTTGTCATTTCTAAACTAAGAGAAATTGTTTGCCGTTTTGGAATTCCACATACTCTTGTCAGCGACAATGGCAGACAATTTGTATCTGAAATTTTTAAAAACTTTATAAAAAAACAACAAAATCAACCACATTTTAACTGCTTCAGGTCAACCATCAACCAATGGACAGGCGGAAAATTTTGTTAAAACGCTAAAAAAATCAATTTATGCTAATTTGAATTCGAATAAAAATGAAAATCTTGATATCGTACTGAATCGTTTTCTCATGGACTATCGTAATACCAAACATTGCACGACGGAAGAAAGTCCGGGTCAAATATTACTGGGTAGATCCATAAGAACACGATTTGATTCTATTAAACCACCCTTAATTTATGATAAGATTATTGAAAAGCAAGAAAAATCTATTTCTAATCAAAACGTTTTTGTTCGTGATTACACCAATACTAATAAAAAATCGTGGACACCAGCAACAATTAAAGAAAAAATTGGCCCACAATCGTTTTATTGTGTCTTACCCAATCAAAGAATCATAAAACGACATATAGATCGGATACGATCAGGAACAGGTGAAAACCAATTCGTCAGTAATGAGTTCATATCAAATTCGTATAATTCTGAATTGTCAAATTTAAATGACACTCCAAATTCTGTTGTAGATTTAACAAATGAAACGTTAAATGAAAATAATGTATTATCGCAAAATGAAAATTTACATGAAAATTTATTGAATAGAAATGAATTACAGCAACAAATTGTTTTGAATGAAAATAATAATGAACAAAATGAAATGAATGTTGAAACTAATAGATATGCAAGAATATTAAGACCAAGACCTAAAAATAAAAGTACTTCAGACATTTAAAAATACTTAATCGATAATCAAAATAAAAAAAAAAACCGAAAATAAGGGGGAGCGTGTTACATACTATATTATTCTATATTTATATTTTATATTATATGTTAGGTGTGCACCTAGCTTAACATATTATACGGACACACACTTGTCATTAACTTTTAAATTTATAGTAAAAGTCAGTCGTTAAGAAAATCTCAAACTGTGTGTTTCTTTTTTGTGTGCAATACACGACAGTAATCAAGGCCAATATTGCCGACCTTAGGGTGCACTATGGTGCACATAAAACTTAAGGACATTAACACTTAAGTAGCGGCCAACTAACTGCGATATAAAACAAATGTCCGCTATCTACACAAGTATTTAGAGACTGACATGAGTAAATGTTTGATCAAAATTCGAACTGACAAGATGAGTGCTATGGTAAAAAAATTTAAAATCAGCACGGAAAAATACCACATGAGATTAGCAAAATTAAATGATGAAAAACCAAGGTGTAAATACTTACCAATTCCGATAGACATAACAAAAAAATCCAAGAGCATAGTGAAACAAATCGCGAGAAAATCCTCTAAGTGCCAAGTGAACCCAAGTGAGCAAAAACATCCTATCCCGGACAGCAGCCGAGCGGTACCACGGGTTACGCGAGGCGATAGAAGAAAAAACTCAAAGGCTCAGGGTTCGCGGCCGGAAAATAAGGCAGCAATGGCGATAATAGGTATACCTAGTGTAACCACAGATAGTAATGTAACATACAACATAACGAAAAATGATACCTTGGTAACGACGGCAACAGCAATAATTGAAACAATTTCCAGTGAATGTTGCAGAGCCCGAACGCCGGAACAAGAAGATATCATAGCCATAGACTGCGACTGTCGTCAAATGGAGTCCGAAAACAACAAGACCTTCAATGCAAAGCAAAAAAAGGTTTGCCTTACTTGGCTTGAAGAACTTGAACGAACTATACGCGACGCACTGACGAAACACATAAAAGGTAAACGAATCACCCAACGACGAACTTTCAACAATATACTATATCTGGTGCGAATAAACCAGCAAGGTCTAGTGACTGTCCTTAGCCTCTATCAACCATAAGAAGGAAGGAAATGTAAGGGTCAAATTTACGCCAGTAAATTTCACCCAACATAAAATCTCAAAAAAAATCCACGTTCCACATTTTGTTTCCTTACTTTTTATAAAAACACAACCTTTAAGAAATTATATCACTAATGAACTGAAAAAAAATATATGAAATAAATTAAAATGAATTTATTGGAAAAAAACAAACACGTACTTTATTTACTTTGAAATTAAAAATAAAAACTTTTATTAAAATATAAAAAAAACGATTGTTAAAACGATGATAAAAACCAAAACAAACATTCATAGAAATGTCAAAAGAAATCAAAATGAAATTCGCCGCAAAGAGATGGAGAAGAAATTTGCTGAGCGCACAATTTGAAGAACAGTACGAAAACAAGACAGGCAAACGGAAAAATAAACAAAAGTCCACAAAATAGCAGAAAAACGATTGTATGTGCGCTACACAAAAAGCTCGTCTGATCTGTATAAAAGACGGCGCCTTTTTGTAAATAGTGGGTGAGTCTTGTATAATCACTCAGTGGCATTATATGTCAAAATATAAAATAAATCATTCCTTGACACGAACGGCGGTTTTAAGTCTAAGTACATAATATATATAAAATATATCTATAATTGTTTACACGTATAGAGGCGGTTCGTACGTGAACAATATTATACATATATTCAAGGATGACACGCTAAATCGTGAAGCGTTCCACATTTTTTCCTTAACGATGATCAATTAGAAGTGGTTAATAATTATAAATATCTAGGAATAAATATGACATATAACGCAAAATTCGATAGCCACTTGAACGAGAAGTTAAAGGAAGCTAAATTGGCTATTGATTGTACCAGGAAAAATGTCTTAGGAAATCCGAAAGTGTCACTGCCCATAAAATACAAAGTTTTTAAAGCCACAGTTAAGTCAGTTCTAAATTATGCAGTGCAAATCCGGGGTGTTGATAAATATGACGCAGTAGAAAAATTGCAGACATTTTATATAAAGAGAACGTTTCGTTTGCCAAAAAATACCCCAAATTATATGGTGCATTTAGAAACTGGTATACCGACCCTATATACCCAAACATTAAAATTGCATTTTGATTACATCAATCGTGTTAGGAATTTGCCAGGCAATAGGAGCAACGAAGAATAACATTACAGAAAAGTTGTAAATAACCTCGAAAAAAATGGTAAAAATTTCTACACATATCAACTAAAAAAAGTCAAAACATTAACAGTGGTTATAAGAAGAAGAGAACCGGAATTCAACACAGCAGAAATTAATGAAGCGCTCGTAGAAAGATGATTTAAAACAAAATCTGTGTACAATATTAAAAATCGCGATAAAGTTTTAACGCCCATGTACAGAATAAAGCTTAAACCAGATAGGAAGAAACTCAAATCAAACGAGGCTCACCCAATTTATTCGCTACAATTCCTACTTCATAAAAAAACACTAGTAGAAGAACCGCATAAGCGTAAAAATCAGGTGCAGTGTACCAATTGCCAGAAATATGTACATTCAAAGTCCTATTGCACACTCCGCAGTGTTTGCGTTCCATGTGGTGACTTTCATTCCATTAAGGACTGTACATCAAATAAAAAGGACCCAGCTACAAAAAAATGCGGAGGTAACCACACCGCTAATTATAAAGGATGTATAGTATATTTTACCGAAAAACAGAATGTTTCCAGAATTTCGTCCGCGCCATAACCTATACAAACGAGATCTGAGCCAAATGCTAAATTCGACGCCAATAATACATGTTCGCGAATGTCATATGTAAACGCTGTTCGCTAGCTCAAGCAAAGCCCTGTAGGGTGCATAAGCATACACTATGTGAGTAAATAAGTATGCTGATATTTATTGTACCTTTATTGCATTCTTGCAATATGAGCCCCTACCGTCCGTTTGACGATAGTGTTTGGGCTGGCGTGTGAAGACGCCAATTCAGCAAATTCTCACAGTATGCTAATGCACACTGCTCCTCCAAATATGAACTTTGTATAAACATATTTTTAATGAATAAAGTCAGTCTTAAAACAGAACTCGGTTTTTCAATCACTACATGGCGACCGTGAAAAATTATAATAAATTATATTAAATTCATTGTGGTATTTAGTGCAAATTTTATTTGACAATTTAATACAAAAACAATAATGAATTATTGCACTTTACTTTTCATTTAAAGCACACATGATGACGAGTATGTGACTTCTAATCGCTAAAGCTATATAAATGTAGGGTTGGCAACTCTGCGTCGTATTAACACGACGCAAAGAGTGCCGAAGCGAGTCAGTTGAAGTTAAGTAGTGGTACTGAGTAGTTGTGCGGAGAAGTTGTGCGAGGCAATCGTGCGAGTGGTTATGCAGAGTGTGCGTTGTTCCTAAGAGTCGAACTAGTAAATTGTTGTAATTAAAAACAGTTTTGAACATTTAATTGTAAACATTTGAATAATTAACTTTTATAAATAACTTTTATAAATAAGACTTTTATAATTAAGACTTTCGTAAATAAGACTATTTTTTTTAAATAATAAATATACGAAATTAAATTATCTTATGAACAAAGTTATTTTGTGCCAAACTCGGGACCACAAATGGGGGCTCAACCGGGATCACTACTTTCAATTTTTCCTCGGGATATATGTGTACATTGTTCACTAAAACTGGTAAAATCAAAGAAATTCCGAGGAAATAAGTAAAGCACGACAACGAGGCGTCAACAAATAAGTAAAGCACGACAACGAGGCGTCAACAAATAAGCAAAGCGCGAAACACGACAACGAGGCGTCAACAAATAAGCAAAGCGCGAAACACGACAACGAGGCGTCAACAAATAAGCAGCAGTTTTTGGGAGTCCAAAACGTATTATAACAGACAGAGGATCAGCCTTCACCTCGAATTCGTTTGAGAATTATTGCATCCGCGAGGGTATTCAGCATTTGATGATTGCTACTGGTGTCCCGCGCGGGAATGGTCAAGTCGAGCGAATAAATAAAACTGTCAGTGGTTTGCTCACTAAACTATGTATAAATAGTAGTGCAAATTGGTATAAATTCGTCGGGCGCGTCCAACAATTTATTAATAACATTCCGCCGAAAAGCACTAAGCATGCACCGTTTAAAATATTAACAGGGTTCGATATGCGCACCCAAGATAGTTTAGGATTAAGAGAGTGGGTAGATGACGAATACAGGTTAGAATTAGATCGGCAACGAGATGAAATACGAAACGAAGCGAAGATAAACATATCGAAGCTACAGGAAGCGAACAGAAGGGGGTTCGACAGAGGAAGAGTCAGAGAACAAGAATATAAAATAGGGGAGTTGGTCGCCATTAAGCGAACTCAACTGGGTACAGGGATGAAGCTAAGACCGAAATTTCTGGGACCGTACAGAATAGTGGAAAAGTTGGGGAAGGGTCGTTATAAAGTAGAGAAAGTAGGTGAGAAGGAAGGCCCGATAAATACTTATAGCGTAGCAGAGAATATGAAGAAGTGGGGTCATTCGGGGCGAATGACATGCCAGGAATAGCCGAGTTGTAGGGTTGGCAACTCTGCGTCGTATTAACACGACGCAAAGAGTCAAACTGCATCCTATAATAATGCTATTACTAAAGAAAAATTATTAATTATCAAAGAAAAATAAAAAAAGAGATAATATGCAAAACTTAAAAACCAACAAGAATTGTGCGCTGTATGTTTTATACACAGTTGTAATAAGAATTTGTAATAAGAATTATTACTATTATTACTTTAATTAATTACAATTTAATTAAATAAACAAAATTTAAAATGGCATTGCATACGAATTTATTCATAATTACTAAGTGAAAAAAAAAATAGAAGTGATGTTTTCTTTATATGGAGTAAAAACCACTTGATCAACAAGCCGGTGAATTAAAAATCAAACAGTTACAAATGGCACCTTGCGAAAAGATTTTTAAATCTGTATCGCTAAATTCCTTTAAAGAAATGGGCAACAAAAAATTAACAAATGTTCAAATAGCGCTATTACCACAGGTGACAAAAATAAACGAAAATAATAAGTCGGCAATTGAAGCTATTCTTCACCAATATCATGATGATCCAGCAAAAGGAGGTCATACTGGAATTACCAGAACATTGACTAAAATAAAACAAAGATTCTACTGGAAAAACATGACAAAAACTATTACCAAGTACGTAAAAAAATATCTAAGTTGTCAACTGGCCAAGACAACTAGACATACAAAAATGCATTTAACGGAAGTGCAAACGCCTATGTCTCCATTTGACACTGTGTTAGTAGATACCATTGGTCCACTCCCAAGAACGGAGAACGGCAATGAGTATGCAATCACATTAATATGTGACCTAACAAAATATTTGGTAACTATTCCAGTTCCAAATAAAAGTGCCAAGACTATAGCGAAAGCAATTTTCGAAAATTTTATCTTACAGTACGGACCCATGAAACGGTTTCTAACTGACATGGGTACAGAGTATAAAAATCAAATTATGAACGATTTATGTAAATATCTGAATATCGAGAATATTACATCAACAGCCCACCATCATCAAACGCTAGGTGTTGTAGAACGCAGTCACCGCACGTTTAATGAATATATAAGATCTTACATCTCAGTCAATAGAGATGATTGGGATGTTTGGATTAAGTACTTCACGTATTGCTTTAACACAACACCATCGTTAGCACATGGATACTGTCCTTACGAACTCCTGTATGCACGTATCCCAAGGAAATTCAATTATTTCAATAGTGGTAATATAGAACCACTATACAATATAGAAGATTATGCTAAAGAAAGCAAATACAGATTAGAAGTAGTTTATGAAAGAGCAAGAAAAATGCTCGATACATCAAAATTAAAAAATAAACTTAGGTATGATAATAATTTACATAGTTTTCAATTAGTAATAGGAGATAAGGTTTTATTAAAAAACGAAGTAGCTCATAAATTAGAAAATACATATATAGGTCCATATTTAGTTAAAGATATGGAAATAGGTAATAATATAGTTATAGTAGATAGTAAAGGTAAAGCACAAAAAGTGCACAAAAATAGGTTAAAACCATATATTAATTAAAAAAAAAAAAATAATAAAATCCAAATAATATATATATATAGTAATGAATGAATGAATGAATGAATGTAGATATGTATACTATATTTGAAATAATGAAAAATATATTTGTAATTAAATAAAAAAAAAATTTTAATATGCAATATATGCAATATATTAATAATATATTAATATATACAATTATTAATAATTACATAAAATTTTGTTTAAAATTTTATTATATTATTTCTTTAAAACAGGAGGTGTAGCGTGCATAAGCATACACTAGGTGAGTAAATAAGTATGCTGATATTTATTGTACCTTTATTGCATTCTTGCAATATGAGCCCCTACCGTCCGTTTGACGATAGTGTTTGGGCTGGCGTGTGAAGACGCCAATTCAGCAAATTCTCACAGTATGCTAATGCACACTGCTCCTCCAAATATGAACTTTGTATAAACATATTTTTAATGAATAAAGTCAGTCTTAAAACAGAACTCGGTTTTTCAATCACTACATGGCGACCGTGAAAAATTATAATAAATTATATTAAATTCATTGTGGTATTTAGTGCAAATTTTAATTGACAATTTAATACAAAAACAATAATGAATTATTGCACTTTACTTTTCATTTAAAGCACACATGATGACGAGTATGTGACTTCTAATCGCTAAAGCTATATAAATGTAGGGTTGGCAACTCTTTGAAGTTAAGTAGTGGTACTGAGTAGTTGTGCGGAGAAGTTGTGCGAGGCAATCGTGCGAGTGGTTATGCAGAGTGTGCGTTGTTCCTAAGAGTCGAACTAGTAAATTGTTGTAATTAAAAACAGTTTTGAACATTTAATTGTAAACATTTGAATAATTAACTTTTATAAATAACTTTTATAAATAAGACTTTTATAATTAAGACTTTCGTAAATAAGACTATTTTTTTTAAATAATAAATATACGAAATTAAATTATCTTGTGAACAAAGTTATTTTGTGCCAAACTCGGGACCACAAATGGGGGCTCAACCGGGATCACTACTTTCAATTTTTCCTCGGGATATATGTGTACATTGTTCACTAAAACTGGTAAAATCAAAGAAATTCCGAGGAAATAAGTAAAGCACGACAACGAGGCGTCAACAAATAAGTAAAGCACGACAACGAGGCGTCAACAAATAAGCAAAGCGCGAAACACGACAACGAGGCGTCAACAAATAAGCAAAGCGCGAAACACGACAACGAGGCGTCAACAAATAAGCAGCAGTTTTTGGGAGTCCAAAACGTATTATAACAGACAGAGGATCAGCCTTCACCTCGAATTCGTTTGAGAATTATTGCATCCGCGAGGGTATTCAGCATTTGATGATTGCTACTGGTGTCCCGCGCGGGAATGGTCAAGTCGAGCGAATAAATAAAACTGTCAGTGGTTTGCTCACTAAACTATGTATAAATAGTAGTGCAAATTGGTATAAATTCGTCGTGCGCGTCCAACAATTTATTAACAACATTCCGCCGAAAAGCACTAAGCATGCACCGTTTAAAATATTAACAGGGTTCGATATGCGCACCCAAGATAGTTTAGGATTAAGAGAGTGGGTAGATGACGAATACAGGTTAGAATTAGATCGGCAACGAGATGAAATACGAAACGAAGCGAAGATAAACATATCGAAGCTACAGGAAGCGAACAGAAGGGGGTTCGACAGAGGAAGAGTTAGAGAACAAGAATATAAAATAGGGGAGTTGGTCGCCATTAAGCGAACTCAACTGGGTACAGGGATGAAGCTAAGACCGAAATTTCTGGGACCGTACAGAATAGTGGAAAAGTTGGGGAAGGGTCGTTATAAAGTAGAGAAAGTAGGTGAGAAGGAAGGCCCGATAAATACTTATAGCGTAGCAGAGAATATGAAGAAGTGGGGTCATTCGGGGCGAATGACATGCCAGGAATAGCCGAGTTGTAGGGTTGGCAACTCTGCGTCGTATTAACACGACGCAAAGAGTCAAACTGCATCCTATAATAATGCTATTACTAAAGAAAAATTATTAATTATCAAAGAAAAATAAAAAAAGAGATAATATGCAAAACTTAAAAACCAATAAGAATTGTGCGCTGTATGTTTTATACACAGTTGTAATAAGAATTTGTAATAAGAATTATTACTATTATTACTTTAATTAATTACAATTTAATTAAATAAACAAAATTTAAAATGGCATTGCATACGAATTTATTCATAATTACTAAGTGAAAAAAAAAATAGAAGTGATGTTTTCTTTATATGGAGTAAAAACCACTTGATCAACAAGCCGGTGAATTAAAAATCAAACAGTTACAAATGGCACCTTGCGAAAAGATTTTTAAATCTGTATCGCTAAATTCCTTTAAAGAAATGGGCAACAAAAAATTAACAAATGTTCAAATAGCGCTATTACCACAGGTGACATAAATAAACGAAAATAATAAGTCGGCAATTGAAGCTATTCTTCACCAATATCATGATGATCCAGCAAAAGGAGGTCATACTGGAATTACCAGAACATTGACTAAAATAAAACAAAGATTCTACTGGAAAAACATGACAAAAACTATTACCAAGTACGTAAAAAAATATCTAAGTTGTCAACTGGCCAAGACAACTAGACATACAAAAATGCATTTAACGGAAGTGCAAACGCCTATGTCTCCATTTGACACTGTGTTAGTAGATACCATTGGTCCACTCCCAAGAACGGAGAACGGCAATGAGTATGCAATCACATTAATATGTGACCTAACAAAATATTTGGTAACTATTCCAGTTCCAAATAAAAGTGCCAAGACTATAGCGAAAGCAATTTTCGAAAATTTTATCTTACAGTACGGACCCATGAAACGGTTTCTAACTGACATGGGTACAGAGTATAAAAATCAAATTATGAACGATTTATGTAAATATCTGAATATCGAGAATATTACATCAACAGCCCACCATCATCAAACGCTAGGTGTTGTAGAACGCAGTCACCGCACGTTTAATGAATATATAAGATCTTACATCTCAGTCAATAGAGATGATTGGGATGTTTGGATTAAGTACTTCACGTATTGCTTTAACACAACACCATCGTTAGCACATGGATACTGTCCTTACGAACTCCTGTATGCACGTATCCCAAGGAAATTCAATTATTTCAATAGTGGTAATATAGAACCACTATACAATATAGAAGATTATGCTAAAGAAAGCAAATACAGATTAGAAGTAGCTTATGAAAGAGCAAGAAAAATGCTCGATACATCAAAATTAAAAAATAAACTTAGGTATGATAATAATTTACATAGTTTTCAATTAGTAATAGGAGATAAGGTTTTATTAAAAAACGAAGTAGCTCATAAATTAGAAAATACATATATAGGTCCATATTTAGTTAAAGATATGGAAATAGGTAATAATATAGTTATAGTAGATAGTAAAGGTAAAGCACAAAAAGTGCACAAAAATAGGTTAAAACCATATATTAATTAAAAAAAAAAAAATAATAAAATCCAAATAATATATATATATAGTAATGAATGAATGAATGAATGAATGAATGAATGTAGATATGTATACTATATTTGAAATACTGAAAAATATATTTGTAATTAAATAAAAAAAAAATTTTAATATGCAATATATGCAATATATAAGCAATATATTAATAATATATTAATATATACAATTATTAATAATTACATAAAATTTTGTTTAAAATTTTATTATATTATTTCTTTAAAACAGGAGGTGTAGCGTGCATAAGCATACACTAGGTGAGTAAATAAGTATGCTGATATTTATTGTACCTTTATTGCATTCTTGCAATATGAGCCCCTACCGTCCGTTTGACGATAGTGTTTGGGCTGGCGTGTGAAGACGCCAATTCAGCAAATTCTCACAGTATGCTAATGCACACTGCTCCTCCAAATATGAACTTTGTATAAACATATTTTTAATGAATAAAGTCAGTCTTAAAACAGAACTCGGTTTTTCAATCACTACATGGCGACCGTGAAAAATTATAATAAATTATATTAAATTCATTGTGGTATTTAGTGCAAATTTTAATTGACAATTTAATACAAAAACAATAATGAATTATTGCACTTTACTTTTCATTTAAAGCACACATGATGACGAGTATGTGACTTCTAATCGCTAAAGCTATATAAATGTAGGGTTGGCAACTCTGCGTCGTATTAACACGACGCAAAGAGTGCCGAAGCGAGTCAGTTGAAGTTAAGTAGTGGTACTGAGTAGTTGTGCGGAGAAGTTGTGCGAGGCAATCGTGCGAGTGGTTATGCAGAGTGTGCGTTGTTCCTAAGAGTCGAACTAGTAAATTGTTGTAATTAAAAACAGTTTTGAACATTTAATTGTAAACATTTGAATAATTAACTTTTATAAATAACTTTTATAAATAAGACTTTTATAATTAAGACTTTCGTAAATAAGACTATTTTTTTTAAATAATAAATATACGAAATTAAATTATCTTATGAACAAAGTTATTTTGTGCCAAACTCGGGACCACAAATGGGGGCTCAACCGGGATCACTACTTTCAATTTTTCCTCGGGATATATGTGTACATTGTTCACTAAAACTGGTAAAATCAAAGAAATTCCGAGGAAATAAGTAAAGCACGACAACGAGGCGTCAACAAATAAGTAAAGCACGACAACGAGGCGTCAACAAATAAGCAAAGCGCGAAACACGACAACGAGGCGTCAACAAATAAGCAAAGCGCGAAACACGACAACGAGGCGTCAACAAATAAGCAGCAGTTTTTGGGAGTCCAAAACGTATTATAACAGACAGAGGATCAGCCTTCACCTCGAATTCGTTTGAGAATTATTGCATCCGCGAGGGTATTCAGCATTTGATGATTGCTACTGGTGTCCCGCGCGGGAATGGTCAAGTCGAGCGAATAAATAAAACTGTCAGTGGTTTGCTCACTAAACTATGTATAAATAGTAGTGCAAATTGGTATAAATTCGTCGGGCGCGTCCAACAATTTATTAATAACATTCCGCCGAAAAGCACTAAGCATGCACCGTTTAAAATATTAACAGGGTTCGATATGCGCACCCAAGATAGTTTAGGATTAAGAGAGTGGGTAGATGACGAATACAGGTTAGAATTAGATCGGCAACGAGATGAAATACGAAACGAAGCGAAGATAAACATATCGAAGCTACAGGAAGCGAACAGAAGGGGGTTCGACAGAGGAAGAGTCAGAGAACAAGAATATAAAATAGGGGAGTTGGTCGCCATTAAGCGAACTCAACTGGGTACAGGGATGAAGCTAAGACCGAAATTTCTGGGACCGTACAGAATAGTGGAAAAGTTGGGGAAGGGTCGTTATAAAGTAGAGAAAGTAGGTGAGAAGGAAGGCCCGATAAATACTTATAGCGTAGCAGAGAATATGAAGAAGTGGGGTCATTCGGGGCGAATGACATGCCAGGAATAGCCGAGTTGTAGGGTTGGCAACTCTGCGTCGTATTAACACGACGCAAAGAGTCAAACTGCATCCTATAATAATGCTATTACTAAAGAAAAATTATTAATTATCAAAGAAAAATAAAAAAAGAGATAATATGCAAAACTTAAAAACCAACAAGAATTGTGCGCTGTATGTTTTATACACAGTTGTAATAAGAATTTGTAATAAGAATTATTACTATTATTACTTTAATTAATTACAATTTAATTAAATAAACAAAATTTAAAATGGCATTGCATACGAATTTATTCATAATTACTAAGTGAAAAAAAAAAATAGAAGTGATGTTTTCTTTATATGGAGTAAAAACCACTTGATCAACAAGCCGGTGAATTAAAAATCAAACAGTTACAAATGGCACCTTGCGAAAAGATTTTTAAATCTGTATCGCTAAATTCCTTTAAAGAAATGGGCAACAAAAAATTAACAAATGTTCAAATAGCGCTATTACCACAGGTGACATAAATAAACGAAAATAATAAGTCGGCAATTGAAGCTATTCTTCACCAATATCATGATGATCCAGCAAAAGGAGGTCATACTGGAATTACCAGAACATTGACTAAAATAAAACAAAGATTCTACTGGAAAAACATGACAAAAACTATTACCAAGTACGTAAAAAAATATCTAAGTTGTCAACTGGCCAAGACAACTAGACATACAAAAATGCATTTAACGGAAGTGCAAACGCCTATGTCTCCATTTGACACTGTGTTAGTAGATACCATTGGTCCACTCCCAAGAACGGAGAACGGCAATCACATTAATATGTGACCTAACAAAATATTTGGTAACTATTCCAGTTCCAAATAAAAGTGCCAAGACTATAGCGAAAGCAATTTTCGAAAATTTTATCTTACAGTACGGACCCATGAAACGGTTTCTAACTGACATGGGTACAGAGTACAAAAATCAAATTATGAACGATTTATGTAAATATCTCAATATCGAGAATATTACATCAACAGCCCACCATCATCAAACGCTAGGTACTGTAGAACGCAGTCACCGCACGTTTAATGAATATATAAGATCTTACATCTCAGTCAATAGAGATGATTGGGATGTTTGGATTAAGTACTTCACGTATTGCTTTAACACAACACCATCGTTAGCACATGGATACTGTCCTTACGAACTCCTGTATGCACGTATCCCAAGGAAATTCAATTATTTCAATAGTGGTAATATAGAACCACTATACAATATAGAAGATTATGCTAAAGAAAGCAAATACAGATTAGAAGTAGCTTATGAAAGAGCAAGAAAAATGCTCGATACATCAAAATTAAAAAATAAACTTAGGTATGATAATAATTTACATAGTTTTCAATTAGTAATAGGAGATAAGGTTTTATTAAAAAACGAAGTAGCTCATAAATTAGAAAATACATATATAGGTCCATATTTAGTTAAAGATATGGAAATAGGTAATAATATAGTTATAGTAGATAGTAAAGGTAAAGCACAAAAAGTGCACAAAAATAGGTTAAAACCATATATTAATTAAAAAAAAAAAAATAATAAAATCCAAATAATATATATATATAGTAATGAATGAATGAATGAATGAATGAATGAATGTAGATATGTATACTATATTTGAAATACTGAAAAATATATTTGTAATTAAATAAAAAAAAAATTTTAATATGCAATATATGCAATATATAAGCAATATATTAATAATATATTAATATATACAATTATTAATAATTACATAAAATTTTGTTTAAAATTTTATTATATTATTTCTTTAAAACAGGAGGTGTAGCGTGCATAAGCATACACTAGGTGAGTAAATAAGTATGCTGATATTTATTGTACCTTTATTGCATTCTTGCAATATGAGCCCCTACCGTCCGTTTGACGATAGTGTTTGGGCTGGCGTGTGAAGACGCCAATTCAGCAAATTCTCACAGTATGCTAATGCACACTGCTCCTCCTGCTCCTGAATTTTGTATAAACATATTTTTAATGAATAAAGTCAGTCTTAAAACAGAACTCGGTTTTTCAATCACTACAGCCCAAAATGAATGTTCTACTAAGCCATCTCCAAATATCGAAAACATAATCCAACTGCTTGTGGAAAATATGACACAATTTATGAACACCATGAAAAATATAAAGCACGGTATGATTCGAAATCAAAATATCTTGCTTTCAATCCTGTCCAAACCATGAATGCAATCAAAATTTGGTTCTGGAATGATAACGGCTTAAGCCAACATAAAAACGAACTTGAATTGTTTTTACAATCACATCAAATTGACGTCATGCTTATCTTACAAACCCATTTTAATGAAGAAAGCTACTTTAAGATACCTGGTTATATATTCTACGATACGAAACACCCCAGTGGACGAGCAAGAGGTGTATCTGCTGTCTTCATAAAAAATAACATTAAACATTTCCCGACTCACAACCTTGAAGCAGAATATATGCAGGCGACAAGCATATGCGCAGAAGAGTACATAAAAAGTCTGACTATAACCTCAATTTATTATTTACCAAGATATAAAATAACGGAACCCCAATTCGAAGAATATTTTACAAAGCTAGGTTCCAAAATTCATAGCGGCCGGCGACTTCAATGACAAACATACATTCTGTGGTTGAACAGTTATAACACCAAAAGGAAAATCCCTGATGAACGTGATATCAAAACTTGACCTTGACATAACCTCCACTGACACACCTAGCTACTGGGCCTCAGATCGGAAAAAAACTCCAGACGTCATTAATTATACGGCTTGCAAAAAATTGCCAATTGAAGTAGGATCATTGTGTAGAAATGTGTATTCATAATTTTTATGGAGTCCTTCAGAGTTCAAGAATTCAAAGAATTTTAAGAATATTATAATATAAAAAACCACAAAATGTTAGAACTAGCTTTAACAAGATGGCTATCATTAGAACAGGTTATTTTGCGAATTATTGAATAATGGGATGCGCTCCAGCTTTACATTTTATCGCAGTATATTGAAATCAATGATATAAAACTTGTTAAGCCTACTTTGCGGCATTTTATTTTTTGGATATTGTTTGAGATTTGGCACAGCAACCAGGCGATATGGCATCACCCATTTAGTAGTTTTTGACAGCTGCAGTTTGACGTCTGGCAAACAATAATTTTTGGCTTCGTTTTTGCCCTTCTCTTTTCCGGTTCCGCTTTTTACTTCTGGTTGGGGATGTGCGTACCTTATCTATCGTGGCGTGGCTGATTTATACAAAGTGTTGTATTTTAAAAATTGTGATCAAATAAAGAAATATTATATTTGCGTGTATGAAATTATTGTCTTTCACTTTTTTCATACATTTGTTGGTGCCGAAACCCGGGAGTTTCGGTTTTTAATTAAAAATTAAATTGCGTTTTTGGCTTTATACGAAGAAAATATGGCTGCCTTAAATAGGCGTACGGCTGCGTGATCATCATTAAAGCAGGTAGCTGCAAAAATATTGGCGGATGACTACGTTGAGGATGGCTTTGGCATGCAACAATATCGTGGTACATCTCAGGCTGATCATAAAAGGCCAGGCTCACGTCTAATGAGGACAAACCTAATAGCAACTACTCCAGGCCACTGCCAGTTTTGCAATGACGCAGCGCACCAAATAGGCAACTGCATCAGGCTATTGGCTTGCTCCCCAGCGGAGCGCTTCACATTGCTAAAAGGCTCGAATCTTTGCTTCAATTGCTTGAAACCTGGACATTCCACTAAGGCATGTGGCTCAACTAATTGTCGCATATGCAATGGCAGGCATCACACTCTACTATGCCGAAGTTCACCAGCGCAAACTCCTCCTTTGCAGGAGTCCAAACAGCAGGCACAAACTACACCTCAGGCACCAGCGAAACCGAACCAGGCTGGCATCCCACCACGTGTGCATCAGTGACTACACCATCCAATGCAGATATTCGCTACTATAGGCAATCTGGTTACACTCTTGGCAACAGCACAAATACGCATCTTAAATGACTTTGGCGATATCGACTCGTGTCGAGCTCTATCCAGGCTCTCAGGTAAGTGCATTATAAATACAAGGCGTTGACAGTGGCAATCGCTCATATACTAATGGCCGGGCAGTCTTGCGCATGACTGTCAATGCTTCATTTGGCGTGGATGTTGAATTCTATATCATCAACAAAATTACCTCAGCAATCCCCGTGGCTCCAATCATGGAAAACTGTTGGCAGCATTTACGCAATTTGCCTTTGGCAGACCCGAAATTTGGCGAAACTGGTGTTATAGATGCATTGCTTGGCTCAGACGTATGGGGCCAATTGTTGGCAGATGGCATAGTTCGTGGCGAACTTGATGATCCTGTGGCACAAAATATGCAATTAGGCGGGGTTGTATTCGGACCAGCCGAACTAACCGTGCATAACTACAAGGCGGAACAATCTATGGCATTGCGTGTGGAGACGCATGATGAGCGAGTTGATGACCTTCTACACAGGCTATTTGAATTCAAAGATATTGACATGGCTAAGGGCGATAAACTAGCAGCATCATTGCGATCATTGCGAGTGCATTTTCATGAGAACACATAAGCGTTTTGATGATGGAGTTATTGTGTACAAATACTATTTACACCAGATGCTCCACCACTTGGCAATTCACATCAGATGCCACTCAGGTAATTTCACCAGTTGAAACGAAAATTGGCATCCAATTCAGTGCTCAGGCAAAGATATGTGGCTTTTATACGCGAATACGAACAACTTGGTCACATGCTCCCTATTCAGCATCATTCAGGCGACCCATCTCACGCATAATACATTCCACATCATGCAGTCATGGCAAAATTCCGAGTCGTATTCAATGCTTCCGCAAAAACATCGAATGGCATATCATTAAATGATACACAACTCGCTGGCCCCCCAATACAGGATTTATTACTTAACCTTTTGCTTCGCTTCAGGCAGCATCGAATAGCATTCACAGCTGATGTGGAGAAAATGTTCAGGCAAGTCAAGGTTGACAACAGGCAGTGGCAACAGATACTCTGGCGGGAATCATCCGATCAGCCCATTCGCACATATCAATTGGCTATCGTTACATATGGCACAACTAGTGGCACATATTTGGCTGTTTGCGCTATGCAGCAATGTGGCAGAGACAATTCTTATAAACTCTCAGATGAATTACGAGCTAAAACTGCTTTGCACAGCATCCTGAATGATTTCTACGTAGACGACTACCTTAAGAGTACACCTTCTATTGGCATGGCGATTCAACTGGCGGCCGATGTCTCATCTGTTTTGGCAGACGATCAGTTCCATCTCAGGAAATGGAAATCGAATAGCGCTGAAGTCTTGGCACATCTTCTTGGCGATGCTGATCCATGTCAGCTTAATCCGCACTTGGCAGAAACTACTGTTCTTGGCTTACACTGGGATCCACTCACTGATGAGCTCTTCTATCAGGTCAGCTCTTATGATGCACAACATCTTACGAAAAGGCAAGTGCTTAGCGATGCCGAAAAATTATATGATCCAATTGGCATGTTGGCACCAGTCATCATTACGGCTAAACTTTTCATACAGAAACTCTGGCAGGCAAAATTGGCATGGGACGACCCATTACCACTTGAACTGTTGCAAGAATGGCTCATATACCGAAGGCAGCTGTCCTAACTGGAGGCAGTGCGAATACCGCGTTGGATAGGCATGCAACCCGGATATCAAATACATTTTCACGGCTTCTGCGATGCTAGTGTCAAGGCAATGGCTGCAGCACTCTATTTGGCAACAAACCACAATGGCAATATCACTAGTCACATTATCGCATCAAAAACTAAAGTGGCACCATTACATTCGGTAACAGTACCCCGATTGGAACTTTGTGCTGCGCAATTGTTGGCTACTCTTTTACACGAAACAAGGCAGGCTTTGCATTTGGAGCACGTACCATACACTCTTTATTCCGCAGGTAATAGGTCAACCCGCATTACAGACACACTACACTTCTGGCGATGAATTGGTCGTCATAGATCTGTTGGACCGGTTCAGTCATCTTGGCAAGCTATTGCGCACTACTGCATACATATTGCGTTGCAAAAAGGCACATCAGCGTTTTCGTTCACATACACACATCTGTACAGGCGAAATGGACATTGCTTTAAATCACCACATCAAGGCAGAGCAAGCGAAATATTTCGCAGCGGAAGTCAAGCAGCTGAAAAAGGCGCAGCCCATATCCACATCCAGCAAGCTCATTGCACTGAGTCCGTTCATCAGCTCCACAGCGGACAATATATTGCGAGTAGGCGGACGCCTACATAATGCGAGGGTGACAGAGCCACAACGTCATCCAATCATTCTTCCTAAGGATAGCACATTGGCCAGGCTTTTAATATGGCAGGTGCATCAGGACACACTTCATGACGGTATACAAATTATGCTTCATACTATTCGACACAAATATTGGATTCTACAGGCACGCATTTTAGTCAAGCAATGCATACACTCATGCGCGATTTGCAGGCGGCATAAACACATAATGCTAAAACAGCGTATGGCGACATTACCAAAGGCTCGGGTCATCCCATCTCCACCATTTGCAAGATCTGGCTTAGACTATTGCGGTCCATTCAACATACGAATTGGCTCCATGGCTAAACGAAACGTGCGGAAGGCTTACGTGGCAATCTTTGTGTGCATGGTAACCAAGGCAGTGCACATCGAACTGGCTGAAAACCTCACTTCTGAGGCATTCATAAATGCATACACCCGTTTCGTAAATCGGCGTGGTCCATGTAACCATTTATACAGTGACAATGGCACTACATTCATTGGCGCAGATCGCTTAATGGCTGCTGACTTACAGGCTTGGCATAATGAATATTCTCAACAGCAATTGGCAAATTGAGGCACAAAATGGCATTTTCTACCACCTGGTGCACCTCACCAAGGCGGTCTATGGGAAGCTGCCGTTAATTCAGCAAAGAAGCACTTACTACGCATTGTTGGCACCCATTCCATTTACTATGATCAGCTACATACTCTACTTGTACATATCGAGGCTTGCTTGAATTCACGTCCACTTATACCATTGCATGACACAAGATGGCTCTATCACCTTCAGATTTCCTAATTGGCAGATCTCTATTGGCAGTGCCAGATGAACCTATTGGCAAGGTACCTAGCAACAAATTATCATACTGGCGACAATTAAGGCAAATGCAACAGCATTTTTGGCGACAATGGCATGATGAATATCTTTCAACTTTGCAACCACGTTCCAAATGCCATCAGAATGATGATAACATCAACATAGGCGATGGCGTGGTTATCCGGCACATTGGCGGCTTGGCAGGGTGATTAAACTTCACCCAGGCGAAGATGGTTTGGTACGAGTAGTCACGATCAAGCATTCAGCTGGCGAATGCATGCGACCTATCCAAAAGATATGCAGGCTTGTGGAGCATCCTGAACGTACCCGTCCAGCCGGGCAGGATGTTTGAGATTTGGCACAGCAACCAGGCGATATGGCATCACCCATTTAGTAGTTTTTGACAGCTGCAGTTTGACGTCTGGCAAACAATAATTTTTGGCTTCGTTTTTGCCCTTCTCTTTTCCGGTTCCGTTTTTTACTTCTGGTTGTATTTTAAAAATTGTAATCAAATAAAGAAATATTATATTTGCGTGTATGAAATTATTGTCTTTCACTTTTTTCATACAGATATTAACAAATGTTCTAAGAACATAAGAACATGTTTTTATTTTTGTTGCTATAATCATATTTTTTTGATCTTAATAAAGTCTTCTATCACAATGGGCCTATAGGCCTAAGTGGATCCCACTGGGTTCGCCGGTACAACCTAATAAAGTCTTCTTATGTGCACATTAGCTGCGTTTCAGCAAACATGATCCGCTCAATGATCTGGATCATCTTTGCTGAAACGATACGGATCACGTTTGAAAATAATCGGCAACGCTTGAAATATGCCAGTTGGGTTTGTGTACTAAATTTTTTGATTTATGTGAATAATTTTGGCGCTAAAAAAATAAGTGAGAAAATTTTGAATACAAAAAATCTAAAAAATGGAAAATAAATAAAATCTGTTGAAATGTCTGAAGTATGAAATGTAAGTTTTATTTAGTTATTTAGTTTTTATTTATTTACTTAAAAACTTAAAAATTCTATAGTAAATAAATGAAAATTGCAGATTTTACTAGAATTATCGAGCAAAACTGACTCCTCCATAAACACTAGTCCAAGTGTATTAAGCTCAAGGGATGAAGTGCATCAGCATGGATATAGTGGAAATTTTATGGAAACGATCAATAATTGTTCCGTTAAAGATTATTTGATTGGTATTTGCGCATAAAAAATACAATTGCTATATATTAATTATGTTTCATATTTTAATAGATTTGTTAATAAACTCCAATCAGCAAATACAAAATAACCGTGGTGTCCACAATTGAACGAGAGCAATAAAGAAAATTTACATATTTTTGTGGTATATGGCAAATATACCATAAATACTTTTCGCGAATTTGGTATTTGTTTTGGCATACCAAAAGCTTCTGTATGGAGAATAATTGCAAGAACTAGTGTTTAGCTTATATCAATTGCAAAATTTCCGTTCGTGATTGACAGCACACATGTTACAATAAATGTACCTCACCATAGCAATTAGGCTTATTTCAAAAGGAAGCTGGATATAGCTTAAACTTGCAAGCAGTTTGCAATGGTTTTTTTATAAACGTGTATGTTGGAGAGCCTGTTTCCTTACGTATTGTTCTGTTTTAATTAAATAAATGTATTCAACTTAATGTTTATATATTCATTTCAAATTAATTGATTTTCATAAATTATCAGACAACACTTTTTTAATAATAATGAAACGTAAATAATTAAAGTAATAATTTTAATTAATTTTAATAATTTTTATTTATAGTAATAGTAATAATTAAAACATTACTTCAAACAAAGAAATAAATAATAATAACATATTAAATAAATAAGTACATAAAATAAATAATAAATAAATAAAATCAATAATAAATAAATATAAATGTAGATTTGTTTATAATTTTACTACACCGTTGCATCGCATTGCCAACCTCATTTGCATTAAAATACGTTCCACTTTTATCTTTTACAACATCCACATTGAACCAGAAAGTGAACCAGATCAATTGCTGGTTCACCCCATTGTTTTTGTTTTGCCTGTAAAATTGAGCGGATCATGTTTGCTGAAACGCAGCTATTGAACAAAAGCGCGTGCAAATTGTATTTTACTTTTTTTAACCCATTCGAGCCGTGAGTAAAATTAAAAAGACGGAAAAATGCAAACGACGCACTATATTCAAATTTATCCATAAATAGGAATTATCGATCCCCTCTTTTTTACAAAAGCCTAGCAAATCTTATGGCAATACCAGAAACAAAAGCTTACATGTTTTTTTTTAACTTATATTTTGAAAACTTCGAATGACTTAAATATTAAGTTCCAATCCGAAAGCATTCAACTACCTTTATTATATAGGAAAGTAGAAGTAGTTGTTAAGTTAATATTACCCAACTTTATGTGCTATCACGTTAAAAATGTGGTATTAGAATCCTTAGAATTCAAAGAATCTAAACATTTCTTGCCCTTTGAAAAAGTTTTTATAGGAGTTAAACAGACTTTTACAAATAATCAGAATTTAGAAAATTCTAAAATATGTGAAATAAAAAAAAATATATGTTGTTTTTATATTGAACTAGTTTCACAAACTTTTTACCGTTTTTTCAAGAAATGATATAAAATGTCTTGAGATTATAACGCTTTATAAAATGCTTTCTGATAATGAAATTTCAATTGTACCATTACTAATTTTAGTAATTTATTAGATTGAGACCCGGATGAAATTGTATCGCAGTGGACGTTGTTAAGATTATCAAAAAAAAAATATTAAACATTTTCATGATATCAATTTATTTTGGAAGCTAAATAATAAAATAAATGATGGTTTAAGCGATCCAACATTTAAGGATTTAAATTTATTTATAAATAATTAATTGTTTTGTCGCATTGCTCTGCAGTAAAAAAAAACATTTTTAGAATTAAGTCTAATTAAAAATAAATTATAGTTTAAAAACTTAAATAATATTATGTTATGTAAAGAATTATTTGACAACAAAGATATACACTGTTGATAATTCAACATACTACTTATAATAGTAGCATTAGCTTTATTTTTACTTCATTTTAAATTTGTTGTATTACATAAAAATTATTAACAATTATATTATATATATAAAGCTTACAGCTTACAAGCTTGTAAGCTTGTAAGTTAAAATGAAATAAATAAAAACTAGTCTTAATCGAAACTTAAATGTGAACATTACATTGGCCACGAGAAATTAAGTTGTGGTTTAAATATATTTAAAAATTATTTAAACTGAAATAAAATTAATATCAAAAAAAAATTTAAATTATCATATAAAAATTGTATGAAAATCAATTTAACTCGTGCAAATTAAATTACACAAAAGTTATTACAAAAAAAATTTTTCGAAAATATGGCACAAAATGAAAGTGCAAAACAATGAAAACAAGTACGACCACGTCAGGTGTGCGGGAGTTCAGACCCCAGGTGGACAGTTGGTGCGACCAGGTGGAGATCCTAGACTCCCATTATATTGAAATGGCTTGGCAGGACGATATGATCAAGCGGTCGATCCTGTTAAAAAACATTGGAATGGAGACTTATGGACTGCTGCGGGACATTTGTGATCCGGAGCTGCCTGCAACCAAATTGCCTGCAATCAATTGTGTAAATTTTTGGGAAGTACAAATACCCAGAAAAAGAAGTTAGTGTAAATATTAAAATTCAATTTGTTTATTTATACAATTTGTAAAAATAATTTATGCAGTTTTGAGAAAATTTTCGAGTTAGTCGTTTATCTGCAGAAAAAATAATTGATCAGTTTGGAAAATCTTCACATTATAAACATAAAATACATGCTGGCGGAAAGATTGGAAGTAGTTCTGAAACGCAATGTCTTATATTTTTGTGGTGCTTATTACATATTTCTGAATATGTATTAATAACTCTTACATACAACTCAACTTGCAGGTTTGTAAGCAACAAAACCACTTACAGAGAAGTAGCCAATTTATTCCACGTAGCATCTTCAAGTGTACATAAATATATATTTTGCGTATCGAATTTTTTATTTGATATATCAGCCAAAGCTACAAGAATGCCATGCGGTGATAAAAAAGATAGCAACGCTTAATTATTTTTTTTAATAAGATCTTCCAATACATTAGCAAGTTCATATACTACAAATATTTTATAGCTTGCAGGATTTCAAAACGTATCATGGCACATAAATTTATGTTAGAAAACCAGCCAATAAAATACGCTCTACATACATAAATAGACACGGATTATTGTCTATAACATTACAAACTATTTGTGATGCTAACTAAAGATTTTTAGATGTATTCGTTGGATCACCTAGTAAAATTCATGATACTCGAATATACAAATTGTAACCGATATCCGAGGAGCTTCCTTCTGTGTGTGTTGACAAATTTCACATATTGGGCGATTCAGCATATCCTTTGAGAGAATATTTGTTAACTCCGTATAAGGATTATGGAGACCTACCCAAACAACAAAAAACACTCAATAAAAAACATAGTCAAACTCGTGTTAGTATTGAAAATTCTTTCGCATTGTTGAAGCAACGATGGCGACAGTTAAGTCATTTGGATTTTTTTTCTGTGGAAAGAATGTGTAAGTTTGTGCTTGGCTGCTGCGTACTTCATAATCTTTGCATTGAGGAAAACGATGATTGGATAGAAAATGTTGTTTGTGCAGAGGTAGTTAGCAGGGAACTTCGTGACAAAGTCTCAAGTGAGCAGTTGGGTCTTTCAGAGACTGTTTTACAGTCATGGGTAAACTGAAACGTAATAGCTAAATAGAATAGCTAAAACATTTTAGAATAATATTCAAAATTTATATTTTAAATTTATGTTTTTTTATATTAAAAAGATTTAGCTTTACAGTAATAAATATATAAATACATCAATTCTATTTTTCAAGATTATTTTTTAAAATTTCTGGTGTTTCCTGGTGTCTACGTAGCTTATTTTCCTCTATTTCTTGCTGCAGTTTCATTTTCCTTTTCTTACAAATCAAAATACTTAAATTTTGATTTGAAATACTTCTCTTGCTCTGTTTTTCTTTTCGTAGTACGTGAAGTTAATGGAATAAGGGACGATGATGAGGAACTTAAAGTAGTTAAATTGCATTTGCAATTTAAAAATTGCAAATGCAATATTTGTGGACGTGTGGGCCATATGGCCAGTATTTGTTAAAAAAAAAACAAGTATGGTAAATAATAATGAATGCAACAATTTTTCTAATGTAGTAAATAATTCTGGTACTAATAATTTTGCTATTTTTAGTGTACATGATAAGTGTCATCCAAAGTCACCACCTCCTTTCGTCATTGATGCAGAAGTAAACGGTGTTAAGCTCGCATTTAAGCTAGATTCTGGAGCTGCTTGTTCATGACTGTCGAAAGTAATTTCAATAAACATTTTGGAAGAATTAAGCTACAGAAATGCAACGATCAGTTCGTCACATACAATGGTGATATCGTGGGGATTTTTGGGTGAGTTTAGTGCTTCAGATAAGTGTCGCTCTTTTTTCATTTTTGTAAAAATAAAAAATTCATGAGATTATCTGCTTTGAACAGCTATCAAACACCAACTGAACGACGTAGCTTACTCAAAATTAAAAACTTGCCCACTGGTAAATTACAGCTGACGGTAGCACTGTTGCATTTGGAGTAACTGCGCGGGAAATCCAAAAAGTCACTGACTTATCAAACCACCCTCGTAGTATGTGCATATATACATTTAATCTAAAGCAACTTCAGTAAATATACTTTGTTGCTAAATAGTATAAAAAGACAATATAATTTACTCAGTAGCGGACAGCAACATGAATTATGCCTGGCATCAATGCCGTTATGTCCTTTTAAACCACGCTATGTGCGATAAGATTTTATGTATGCATGCTTTATCATTCCCTTAGATACATAATAATTGCTAGCGTAAGTTATTTTCATACGTTAAGTTTAGCTCTAAGCTTATGAAGCAGAGCATTAGAAAATCATTCTAATTAAAACCTGCATACCCAACGAATGCAGTTAATAATAATAAACATATTTAATAAAAATTTGTTTTATTCAAATAATAATTTCTTTTAAAGTTGTAATCACACAACAAAAATTATCAAACTATAAAAATCATATATTAAAATTGTTAACTAACATAAAATTTATTCAGTTAAATATAAAAATTTTGTTTGTCTTATTTCACTTTATTTTGGTAATTCACTTTACGCGTGCACCCACAAACGTAACTATATAAAATCTAAAAGGAAAAATTTCAATCTTACTCGGAGCAAACTCTGATGGATCATATAAATTAGTGCCATTGGTAATTGAGAAAGCGAAAAAACCAAGGAGTAATAGATTATTAAATCTCTATATCTATTGTCATATTCAACAATAAATAAGGTAGTTATATTAAGTAAAGTCGGAAACCCCAGCTTGTACTTAGCTTTAGTACATATTGTGTAATGTGTAAAGCAAGAGTTATACTTAATTATGTACATATTGTGTAATGTATAAAATATAGTTCAGTTGATTTTTAGAACTCAAACAAAACAATTGTGACAAGGACTGTAAAAAACTTTTATCTATAATGGACGTAGACGTTATAAATTATTTGCTAAAACAGAAACAGGAATTCACAAACAAAATGTTGGAGGATCAGCGCGCATTCTTTAAGCGAATATTGTTAAAACAGACTGCAGATGGACAGAATGTCAATATGCCTGCATATTATGCTTTTAATAAGCAGTTACAAAAAAGGGAGACATATCTGGAGCAGATGCAGCAACAGACCTTTTTAGTGAACTTTGGGCGAAAGACATAGAAAACAAGCGTGGTATTAGGAGAAACAGCCATATATATAAAGAATTTCAACGAAAACTTTCATGGCGTGGAATGAAGGTGTCCGTTAAAGGAATTGCTAATAAAATAAATAACTTAACGAGTAAGGTAAGTTTAATTACGTTTTTTGTATTATTTTATATTATACATAAAGTATATTATTTTTTTATTTACTAGGTTACACAAATTAAATTTTCTATTAATACAATTAAATTTATTAACTAATATGAAACTTAAAATATATTATAGAAAAGAAAAGGCAGCGATGGGCATGCCGGGTGGATCTCCTTCTATTTGGCCACTGTACCATAAGGTATATGCAATATTAGGCAGTTTTAAAATCCACAACGTCGAAACATTGATGGATGAAACAGGATACGAAGATAACGGTATAGTAATTATTAATATATTTCTTGAATTTATAATAAGTAAAGTAATATTGTAGTTTCAAATATTACTCCATTCGCCGAGCCAATGGAGTAATAAATGAAGTTTTCGAATTAAATGAAGACATAACTTTTTATCCATTGTCCGAGTCAGGTGATATTCTTTATGACACAGACGTAGCTTCTCCACTGCAGCAACTTAACTATTCTACAGATACGAATTTCATTGCTGCGGTTGAAACACCATCTTCTGGAGATGTAATTGTAATAATCAATGGCTTCTGACTTTCTTCTGATTTCGACACTCCGAAAAGGATGCCAACAGTTCTGTACTTTGCGGATGAGCCAAGTGCGTACACTGCAATGGCAACTCTCTTCTCTAATGGAATTGGCACAGGCTCTACTTGGGCGACTAGTGCATTCATTAACAATTGCATTTTTATTTTCTTATTTTATTGCTTTCGTTTCGCTTTATTTATACTACTTCTTAATGTGATTGCAATAGCTTTTAATGTTTGTAAATAATTTAATTGTTCTGCAATAATCAGTTTTTTATGTTGATTGTTCATTTTTGTAAACAAATGTAAATTTAAACAAAATAAATTACTACTTCACATTTCAAATAAAATTTACGTTGACAAATCAGCTTTTTGAAATGAGAACGAATGAAATACAACGAATGTAAACACTTGCATTCATTCAAAATGAGTTATTTTCGGCCAATGTAAACACCATATTACAGAGAATGGATTACGGATTTACACAAATTTGCTCGTGAGTGCAAATTTATTTGCAACGCGCCAAAATGTTGCAACAAAGTGATTGTACACACTCCACATGATGTTGTTTGCGTAAACGCACTGCATAAAAGTAACAACGATGTTGTAGAAGTAAACGTCGTCGAAGCTAAATTTATAAACAAAACCGACAAACATAGTAGGGGTGTTAAATCTCCTTAAAGTAAATCTTGGTTTTAATATATAAAACAAAAGCTTCATCAACTTAACGTTGGTACTGCATCATAAATTAAAATTAAAATATTCACATAAAATATACAAGAGCATATTATTGTTAATTCATACAAGAAATAAATTTAAGAATCGAACAATTGTGCAGTTTAACTTAAAACAATTAATAGTAAAACTATGAGTTTAAGTGCTCGGCATTTTTCAACAACTAATTAAATATATATATCATCCAACTCGTTTATGTGCGTGTTAGAAGTACGATATAAAAATCATTTGATCCAATAAGAATAAACGCATTCTTAAAAAGGGGTATTCACTCTCTCTTGTAAGGTGCACGAAATGCACAGATTGTACGAGCATGCAATTAACAACAACAAAACACACGCACAAAGATTCGTGTAATTGCTTGCAATGTTCCTATACTAAAACCTATGTATATTTACTTGCAACAAAACAAAAATGGCACAAATCAGCTATTTTGACATTTGTTGCTTCACATTTTTAAATTTGCGTTTGGTAGCGAAAGATAAGTTTGTAAAAATATTACACAAAATGTGGTTATTTAAAATTTTCTAATGTATTTTCAGATAAAAATGGAAGACGGAGCATCAGCAAATAAAAAGAAAAGGTTGCAGTCGCAAAAATAATAGAATTTCTGCAGGACGAATCAGAATTTGAGGTTAATTCACTTAGCGAGTTTCTATTTGTATACTTCTTAATTAATTTTTATTTTCAATTTCATAGGCTTCAACTGAAAAAGACACAGTTGAATGCAACGTGTGATTTTGTACGGTGGAAGGTAGCGTTTCTAAAGGCGCAATACCGGAAAGCGGACGACTGGCTTGCCGCAACTGACGCAGGACTGCTGGATGAATCGGACGGCAGTACCATTGAAGGTTAGTAAAATTTCGATATATTTGAATCTATGGCTATGCTTATCTAAGTTAACACACGCGTTTTTGAATCCGGCCCTGTGCTTAGTTTTATTAACGGAGTAATCATGCGATATTATTCGACCGCATGGTTACTATCAAACGGGACATTAACTTGTTTTTCTGGAAAAGTCCCGTTTGGCTTCGGTAACTCTCAACTCCACAAAAGTGCGCTTGTTCACTTCTACTTGGGCTACTAAAATTTAAAAACTATTAATCATTTTCAGCGAAACTTGCGAAAATTTGTTACCTTTTTGAGCTGTTGAATAAAATGTTTGGACACCAAATATCTAATTTTCAGCCGCTCATAATATGTACACATTATCGCAGCCACCAGCTAGTTCTACGCTAAGCGACAAAGTTTATTTTATTGAAGCGCCTGCAGACAACACAGCATCCAACTCTGCAACGAAAGTCGTGCGTTCTGCTATACAAAGCCCCACTACCTCCCACGCATTCGAGGAAAAAAACTTGGAAAAATGAAGCACGAAACATATAGCAAAATTGAGAAGCGAAAAATTGTAATTAAAGAAAAAAAATTGAAATGGAAGATAAGTGGAGGTTGAGCCCAATTGAATTAATTGAAATTGAAGTTTGAAATGAAGGAAAGAATTGTAAAATATAAAATTGATAAAAAAATATAACAACAAATAACAATAATAAATCAAGAATTAGTCATATTTTTATAATACTAATTCCTTATATATTATATTATTATTAAATATATTAATATATTTATAGATTGTTACATACTATATTATTCTTGTCTTTTAATAAACCAACTTGAAAAAAGTGATCTTGCAGTATATTTGTATTCGTATATTATTGATTGCGGAACATTAAATTATAAATAAATTTACGCTTCGAAGCTTCTTCATTAGTTCTCCGATTAGCTTCATTCTGCATAAACTCATCAGATTCTTCATCGTTGTCATGTAAGTAATTAACGTGTTCCGTATCATCACGTGAAAGTCGTAAAATCTTGCGCATTATGCAACAAACAAGGAACCAATTTGAACAAAAATTATGACTCGTATCATTCTGATTACGGATTCTTAACTCCTTAAGACTACCGCAAAGTTTTTTCAGAAGTCCATAACAATGTTCAATCCTTACACGAAATCTGCTATGACATAAAAGTTTGTCCGTCATCCGTCAGATACACAGGGGAATAAACACGTACTCTGTGTATGTGCCGTAACTGTTGTATACTGTCAGTAATGTGATTACATCTTCTACGCGGTGGTGGCTGGAAACAGCTCCATAGTATGGTCATGTCTTAACCATGGGTGCTGGTTAATTGAAATCGTGCGGACGCAAGCAAAAGCTCAAATCCAAGGTGGAACAGCATATGCTGAGGGATGAATGACCATGGATAGTGGTTCTCTAATATGCGAACTCTGGATACCTGTCGACCTCCAGTTTTAATTAGACTTCTCACGATCAACGAGCTATGTCGTGGGTGACCCTTTAATCCTGAATTTATATAAATTTCTTTTGGACAATTCTAAAAAAAATTCAAACGTGCGTGATATCACTTTCAAATAATTCCTTTACGGAATCCATACCTGTGTACGTGCCGGCCACTGGGCTGGAAGCCGCCATCCATCCTGACAGCGTTACTGTGTGCGTCAATATGGATCCGGATGGGCCACCGTCTTCTTCTCCACATACCAGAAAATACTTCGTCTGCGATCTCAAGTAAAACGCCAGGAAATCATTGAAGCATTGTCTTCAAATTCCGAAGCTGCCGAATCTTGAGATTCCGACACCAGCAATGTGGTCTCACAAAAGTCCGGTCTAACTGTCGTCGCCTCTAAAGTTAGCAACCTCAGTTTAGAGTGTCCAAAATTCACTCATCTCAAAAGAAGTGAGGGAAGAAGGTTCAAGGCGGCTATGGCATCAGGTCTTAACAGCTCAGAAGCTCTAAAAAACGACACGCAGATCGGAGGTGCAATCTCCCGGTTTGATTACCACCAAACCTTTAACAGCCTAGCTGTTAAAGACGTACGTCTAGGCTTCACGTCAGCCGATCGAGCTGGCACTTTGCTCACTACAGAGCAAATAACGCTTCTCCAGGAAGCCATTATTGATGTTGCTATTGAGCAACACAACGACGATATACAGCCGGAGTTCGAAGGGTGTTTACCTAGAACGGGGTGGCTGCTTATCATCTGCAGTGATGCAAAAACTGCGGAGTGGGTCAGAAATTTTCAGGTCACATAGGGGCCAAATGCGGACTCGCTATAAACGTGGTAGAGGAAAAGGATCTTCCACGAACTCACGTAGTTCGTGGCTATTTTCCACTGTCAACTGACACTGTCAAACGAAATTCTCTCTGGCACCCAGAACAAATTCTCCACCAAGCGGTGAAAGGTGATAAACAGGCTGACGTAGGATCAGATGATACACCTGGTTTTCGTCATTGATGACGAATCTATGAAGAAGTTATGCGAACTTAAAGGTAGGATTGCATACCGGTTCGTGATCAAAGGGTGATAAGAACAAAGGTTCTCGACGAGACAAACGTGAAAGTCTCGTCCATAACTCTCTTAACGAGACAAAATGAGCACTTTTAAAGTGCTCCAGGCAAATCTGCACCATGCTAAAAAAGCATCATCCACCTTGTGCAGAATTGCCCAAACCAATAACATCGATCTAGGACTTATCCAAGAGCCGTGGGTGTTCGATGGCCACATTCGGGGTCTTAACACAAAATCAGATAAGCTGATTTATGACCGATCGATAGCAGTGCCGCGTTCAGGTATCCTAATCGGTGGGACGTAAAACATCTTTCATTAACTAACTTTATTTCTAGACCCCTAGTAGCGGTTCTAGTTGAAGTTCCAACAATAAGAGGAGTCACAGATATAGTCATGGCCTCTGTCTACTTACCAGGTGAAGAAGAAACCGTTCCACCATCGGAAGTTCAGCAACTGATTAGCTTCTGCAAGTCTACTGGACGGCAGCTAATTCTGGGCTGTAATGCAAACTCTCACCATGCAATGTGGGAGCGCAGCAATATTAATAAAAGGGGTGAGTACCTATTCGAATATATTATGCCTTTAGGTTTAACTATAGCTAAAAAAGGTAACCAACCCACTTATATTAATGCAATTAGAGAAGAGGTATTAGATCTCACTCTATGTATCAAAGGTATTAAGGAATCTATATGGAACTGGCAAGTGTCGGACGAAGTGTCCCGTTCTGACAATCAACATATTAGGTTTGAAATTTCAGGAATATCCAAACAGCAAGAAAAAGTGTGCCGGCCAAAGAAAACCAATTGGCATAGGTACAGGGACTGAGTGTGATCCGTTTTTTTTTTAGTACTAAACCATGGCACGAATTTTTTTGTTGTAGTTTGCAGCGATACAACTATTTTTTTACATTAATATTTATTTACCAAGCATTTAAAAAAATTATATTTACCTGTATAAAATATTTAATATTATTCTAAATTTAATAACATAAGGCATAGTATCGTTGATGTCGACTTCTGATTGTTTTATATAAACTTAAAAACGTTATAATATGCGTGTGAACGTTTAATTTATACCTTACACAACTATATATACAATGAAATTTAAAAAATTTTTACCAAATTATTTTTAAATTGTAATATTGCAGGTGTCATTGAGCTGAAGAAAGCGCATACTTCTATGTTTTTAAAGAAAATAATATTAGAATGCCTGAAAAATTTCAACATAGAAATTGGCTAATTATAATGTGTTACAACAAATAATGGTGCCAATATTGTTAAAGCCACAAAATTGCTACGAATGGAACAAGAACTTGACGAAAATGAAACTGAAAATCATGATACTGACAATGAAATGGAAATGGACATGCTTCAATTTGTGGTAGTATTATCTCCAATTAGACGTGCTACACATACGCTCTAGTTTGTTGCAAATGATGTCATTCGTCCTGTAACAACAAAAATAAAGGAGCATCGCGACATCATTAAATCGATCAGGACATATATACGAAATAATAGAAAGCATTCATCAATTAATATGCCACCGCTTGCTAACGCAACAAGATGGA
>NC_051846.1:154713989-154738286 GCF_002237135.1 Teleopsis dalmanni | reverse complement strand
TTAATAGAGAGAGTTAATAGAGAGTAGAAGTGCTCAAGTGCACTGACTCAACTAGCCTCAACATAATATAATATAATAATAATAGTAATAATAAATATTTACCGACGAATTCGCTAGATTAGGTATTAACTATCCCTTGGAATTAAACAGAAGCGATATTAACATACCCATAGCTTTCTGTAAATTATTATTGAAGAAAAGTATTATAAAAGTATAGGTACTGACTAAACGAAGGTTCAAGTTTATTGTCTAGAGGAAAGTGTCCTAAACTTAATAGGTAAAAAACAAGAGAACTGGTACGACATTCACCCCCACAGTTCCAGTGGCGTTTGTTTGTGGGGACTTGTAAACTTTCTTCCTTCTGCTATAATTCTACTAACAAAATTGTTAGGATGATATTGCATAGGTTTTTTGTGTTTTCTGGCTTGGCTTTTTATAACATCCTTCACTACTGGGATGTTGAGATCGCGGTGTATACAATCATTTGTCATATAGCTAGGAGTATTTGAGATTATTCTAGTAGACTTAATGCTATTTTTTTACAACTCTGAAAGAAAAAATTACGGCTAAGGTACAATATGAAAAAATAAGTAAATATAAATTATCTCAGAGTTATCAATAACTGCACGGGGCGGTACGCAGATCTTAGTTCAATCATTGAATAATCACGAAGATTATCAGTAATACTCATATAAGTCAGTGAGATGGGCGGGATTCTGCAGACTCCCCACAGCTATCATAGAGTAAAAGTGCCCAGTTGCATTAACTCGGAAATGGCTTAACATAATAATAATAATATAAAAAGTATTTAGGTATGTAAGTGTTATGGTATTTTATATTTCACAACAAAAGTTATCTCTTTCAGTGAATGATGTTTACATAGATAAGTGCATATGACTTTAATTAACCTAATAGCTTATTCCTTCTACGTTACTCATGTCATGAGTTCTTTACACTCGTCGTATTAAAAAACAATCACTTCTAAAACATCAATTAAAAGTCTCCATACAATTTAATTTGCCATTTAAATCCCTAAAGTAAGCACTTCTACTTGTCTGCAATCATTCCATAATTTTGTGCTGAAAAACCAATAAACTTCATAACTTTCTGATGAAATAACTTTGTTGCAGTTTTGGCTTAACAATTTAGCAAACTTCTCATCAATTTTTCTGTGAAAATTTTCTAAAATAGTTCACAACATTTAATGTTTTTGCAATAAACTTTACTGATAACCTTTTAGCATTTGCAATATTATAAATAGCAAATGGTAAACAAATATTAATCCTCTCCTGCCGACCAACCTCCAACGCATAACTTGCTCGGCATTTTCGAAGCATGTGCTCCAACAACAGCCGCTTATAAGCTGCCAGGACATCACAGCACAACACAGCACACCACAGCTCACCACAACAAAGTAAGGAGAGTTTATGTTTTCCAATCTGGCGTCGATAGCATCAATTTTGTTTACAAAATTTGAACACAATTTACTTGTAAAATCTCGAAATAGACGCCGTTTTGATTTAAATTTAAACTGATTAAACTGGAACTCTCCCACACCCATGCTAAGTGAACCCAACTCTGGGCAGACTGGCTTTTAATCTGTTATTGGCAACAAGTAAACAAACAAAGTGCTCCATCCAAAATAGCGCATCTGCTTCAGAAAATATGTGGAAAATCTAAAAATATTTTAAAAATTTAATTGCGCTTTAATAAATATAAATTTTTGCGAACAAAAATATCAAAATATCGTATATTAATTCTATTTTACGTTTTAAGCTAAGCGTCTGCATATGACGTCATGTTTTTGTACTAATTAGACTCATCCTTATTAGGAGCAGAATCCTTATGAAATCGTAATATTAATTATGTTTGGCATGTTTGGTAAGCGTGTAGGTTGCTTGGCTACATCCTACCTAGGCGTTTCTATTTTCGTGTGCGTGCAGTGATTCAGAAAGGATCAGTGAAAGGATAATTGAAATTTATGTTAATACGCACAACAAATGTCCAAATAATTTATTTTATTCAATAATTACAGATGTTTTTGATTGCAATTGTTTTTAATGAATTTATTTTTTTATTTTCCTTCTCGTTACAGAATTTTCGTTAACAGATCATTGCATTTGGAAAATATTAAGTTCTATGGATTCGATATGGATTACACACTGGCAGGTAAGACTATACAAATATTAATATTTGTACATAAAGAATGAAAGCTGTAGTCAAAAAAAGAGCATATCTCTTTAATCGCACAATATTATTAGTCCCCAGTATTCATGCCCACACAAAGTATCTTGTTTTAAACGAACAGTTCTCTTCACTGTATAGAACACTCTACTAGACAGATTGCAGGTTTAGTTTTTTACAGACAGTTGCAGCTCGGAATAAGGTAAGCCTTTACTGGGTTCCGGGCCACAGAGAAGTTTTGGGAAATGAAAAAGCTGATGAGCTAGCCAGAACTGCATCAAAAACTGCTTTTATAGGCCCTCAACCCTTTTGTGGAATAAACTGGGCCAATACAAAACAGATTATCAATGAAATGGAAAATCATATGCGGCTGGAGTACTGGGTAAACTTTCCAGGACTCAGACAAAGCAAAGCACTGATAACACCGTACTCCTACAAAGACATTCTTAAATTCTCAAAATGTAATTTAAGGTTGATAACAGGTTTCATTACAGGTCATTATGGTTTGAAATATCACCTTCATAAACTACAATTATGTGCTAACTCGGAATGCAGATTATGCCTCGAAGATGAGGAAACGACCATGCACATTCTTTGTGACTGTCCAGCTTTAATAACGCACAGAAGAAACCCAGACCAGATTAAGAAATCTTCTCTAGATTTAGTTCTAGACTTTATTCACAAAGCTTTAAGGAGCTTTGTTTAATCAATAGTGAAACTGGTACAATAGGTCTCTTCTGGCCGCAGTACCGGCTGTTGGGCAATTTTCACGTCTACTCTCTTAATAATTAATAGAGACAGTATGTTCTTTGAAACTAAAAGTTCTCTTCAATAGAGAGATTTAATTTATTATACAAAGTATATTCTTTTAAACGATGAGAATTTGTTATACAAAATATATTATTTTGCCCAGAAAGCTCTCTTCACATTACAGTTTTCTCCAGATTAGTAGTTTAATTTTTTAGAGAGAGTATGTTCTTTTAAACGGAAAGTTCTCTTCCATGGAGAGATCATGAATTTAATTTATTATACAAGGTATGTTCGTTTAAATGAGAAATTTTTTTCAATGGAAGGATTACTTATTGAATTCATTATATAAAATATATTCTTTTAAACGGAAAATTCTTTCCAAAAACTTTATGCGTCGAGTCATGACAATGAAGTTAATATGGACACACATATTTCGGCTATGATTACACTGTCGAAAGAGATTTTTTTAAATAAAAGTGCTGCAAAACAGCCAAAGCTAATACCAATTTTTTAATAAAAGTACTGAAAAACAAACAAAAATAGTTTCATCAACTGGAAAGTAAATAACTTCTATGTTCTGCGATAAACATTAACAAATTATATCGAAAAATAAATTTAAAAGTAACCATAAATTCAATTTCTTCTACTATAATTTATCACTGACTTATCTTCTTTTTTTCTTCTTATCAACTGATTTATAAAGTGGTTTCAAGCTTCATTTCTTTGTATTTTTTAAAAATCATATTTCACGATTTGTATAAAGTACAGAACCATCTTTCACTCTTCACACCCATTCAAATTGCTGTTTCGTTTAACACCTATTAGAATCAAAAGTTTTCTAGTATTCTAAAAAGCCGGATTTGGTTCTAAAACAAAGCATCATACAAATTCTGAACGTATGACAAATATTAGATATAGCCTGAAAGTTCAATGTTTGTCTTTGATTTAGTGATTGAATTAAAGCGACCAATGATGTGAGAAGTAAAAGTGGCCAAATAACATCAAACGTATTCAAAGCTGAACTCGTACTAGTTTAGCCTATGATTATATCCTTCAATCAATTTATTTAATAAGTACATCACTTAGCTTTTTTTTTGAAAATTGTTATATATCTGTTGTTGGGAGAAAGTTTTATATATAATGTGTGTGTGTGTGTGCTGTATGATTGACAGACACTATCATTTTGGACATTGGATCCCAGACGCTTATTGTATTGGTAGATATGTTAAAAAAAAATGATAGTAATAGAAAACAATCTACTAACCTATTAAATATGACTAAGGCAAACTTTAAGATATACAAACTACCCAGGCAAACGAAACTTTAAGTTTATTAACTTATTAGGTTGGTTCTCTTTCACTTGAATCGGGCATGATTCGCTTTCTTAAAGTTACTCACTCGACGTTCGCTCGCTAGGTGTTTGGAACTTCTACCTTTAAAGTGGTTCTTCAAATCTGGCATACGGACGGAATATTATCCGTAGTATTACAATAAGACATTATTTGTGCTTACCATAAGTGAGGTTTGGTGCACAAGGCTGACACAACTACCTAACCCAACCTAGTAATAAACAGACTCCAATAATATTTTCCTTAATATTGTGTTATAAGGACAAATCAAAAGAAACAGAAATATTAGTTTCAATGCGATACTACATAATAAATTAATTAATTCGTTATTTACTATAATGTGTAACTAATTTAATTAGTTGCCAGATGATATGAAATACATACCAAATCACTATCAAAGTACTAATTGCATAGATTTTTTCCCTATTAGATTTTAGATCCCCATTTTTCACTATTCTAGTAATGTTTAAATGAGAATCTATGCTTAATGTTGCTTTAAAATTTTATCTCTCATTGACTGGTAAAGATTATTTTATTCATAATGTTAACTTTCACTGATTTAATTTTCTCCCCTCCATTTTTTCCTGTATACCTAGATATCTTTCAGGAAGCATAGCAATGCAGCTAAATTGCATAGTTTTTTCCTACAATTTTCTAATCTTTATGCACACCTTAAGCTAGAACCTTGCAAATTTATGAATTTGATTTTTTTTTCGTCTTTTTTTTTTTCTTGATTTGATTAGAATACAAATCGCCACAATATGAACAACTCGGTTTCGACCTTGTCAAGGAGCGACTTGTTAGCATGGGTTACCCTAAGGAAATACTACAATTTGAATATGACCCTTCGTTTCCTGTACGTGGTCTCTGGTTTGATACACTTTATGGCAATTTATTGAAGGTAGACGCATATGGAAACATATTGGTTTGTGTGCATGGATTTGAGTTTTTGAAGCAGTAAGTATGGATAAATTTGTCGCTTTTCTATGAATTTCATTAATACACTTTTACGTTTTCTTACAGCCACCAGGTTTATGAATTGTATCCAAATAAATTCTTGAAATTGGATGAATCACGCGTTTATGTATTGAATACACTATTCAATTTGCCGGAGACTTATTTATTAGCTTGCCTAGTAGACTTCTTTACAAATAGTTCAGTTTATGAGAGGTAAGTAATAAATATATATATATATATATATATATAAATCATTGTATAATTTAAGTAACTTCAAAGGAATTTCGTTGATATCGTAAAGAATAATTTTATTTCATTTTTCATAATGGATTGTAATCATCCTTTGTACTCGTATACCTTCTTCGTATCCGTAGTAAAGAATATACAATTTTCCACTTCGTTTGTGCACTAATGTAAGCTTGATTAAAAGGACACTCAGTGTTTTTCTTAATATCCAATTCAATTACATTTAATTGTGTTGCACTTAATGCTCTATTAACTCTTCATTTCTTCATTAAATTTTAAGTTAATTGATTTCTTCTTATTAAAATAGTGCAACAGTGCGTACAAGCAGCATTCAGTTAATTGAATTATTTGTATTGGGCTTCATTAATTAATTATTTTGTTGAAAGTATTATTATTGGAACACAGACTGTTAATATTAAATAATAAAAATAAATTAAATTTGCGTAATTAGTTTGGAAATAAATAGTTATTCTTTCAATTTTGTTTCGATAAAGTATTATTGCTGAACAAGTTAACACACAATCGGTTTGGCTAAAACAATGTATCTGATCAGATACGTTTATACAGATATACAGATATCTTTACAACAGCAGAATTTTCATAGTTTATGTGACATATTTGACTGTATGCCCAGTGTCTTCTCAAATTATTCTGCTTCGTACAATCAATAGAAGAATTTGTTGGCATTTCTTCCCAGCAACACATTTAACGAGGTCGCAAATAGTACCTAGAATAAAAATAAAGAAAACCTGCAAGACAAAGCAACAGAACATCCCAATATAGTGTATGCTGCTCCAGTATAAACGATAGAAACCCTGCTAGACAATGCAATAGAACATCCCAATATAGTTTATGCTACTCCATAACGCAAAGGTAAAGACCTTTGAGAGGCATAGAGTAAGAGACTAACAAATTTCACTCTTAACAAAATTTAGTACTGCATACTACTGATCCCGTTTGCTATTGTTTATTACGTGTGACCATCTACATACGGAATTTAACATGCCTCTAGTAAAAAAGCTAGCTACTGTTGAAATAATATATTTCTCGTGCCACATAGATGGACATCCAAATGGCATCAACGAGAAGAGATATGGTAGCTGTACTATCTCATGTTTTTCATTTTTTAGATATCGTACGTTAAATCAATTTCTTTTCCTGAAACTTAAGTATTATTATCCAGAAGTGAACAAAATAAATGGGAATTTATACAAACCTCGAATGCTTCTATTGGTACTCTGATGGTACAGAACTTGAAGGCTGTCTTACTAGTGTCACTCTTTTGTTATTTTTACTTTTATTTATTGCTTTATTGTTACTTCTATTATCATTGCTCTTATGCATCTTTTCATGCTCTCATGAGTGTTGCTCTCGGAGTGCATTAATATAAGAAATATAATAAAGAAATGAAAGTCAGTTTTGACGAGACACTCTTAATCAAACGGACGTGTTTTATTTAAACTCGGTGTCTGACAAATTCAGAAGTGGGATTTAAAATAAAGAGTGCAAATAATAATTTATTGGTAATAAGTGTAAACAGTTATTAATAAAAATAATGGATTCGAACACAATGGGAAATGCAATTGACTTGGATGATTTTCCTTCGGTAAAGGAAAGTAATGTGAAAACGCAATTGCATGAATATAATGATCAGGAGAAACAAAGTGTCGCCGATGTTAATACGGCAAACGAAAACACCACCGTTTTGGAATTGAAAGCCGAAGTATTGCGTCTCCAGCGGACATTGGAGTCATTAATACAGCCTATCAATGCGGTGGCGACGTCGATGCCGGAATTAAATGCGAATAAGTATTTTGTGCCGAATACTAATCTACATGCAACAAGTCAAACTACAACTACAACAAATACAGTGAGTGTTTCTTTGCCTTCGATGACTGTACCGAACCAATACATGAACAAATATTCGTGTGCATCAACAAGTACAGTGTGGCCTCTGCCAGCGTCACATGTAATGAATATGCCTTATGCGTCTACGTTGGCGCCAGTAATCTTTTCAACCCCTGAGTGTGTGCAAAAGTCGCCGTTGATCGCGCCGAACATAGCTGTAGCTGCTACGTCAGCAGAATACGCACCGTACATGCAGAACAGACAAGATCAAACCAATGTGCGTATGCAGTATGAAACAAATATGAATACGAATGTTGCTATGGCAATGCAGAGTGCGAGTAACTACTGTAATATAAGAGATATTATAGATGCTTTGCCGTCATTCGACAACAACAGTGATGACGTCACATCAGTGCAGTTTGTTCAAAGTGTTGAGCAATTAAAGAATGCATACCAGTGGAATGACCATATTGTTCTATTTGCTATAAGAAGTAAATTGAGAGGTGCCGCAAAATTGTGGATTGATTCGCAACCAGTATTTCGTAGCTGGGGTGAATTTGTGATCGCATTCTTAAATGATTTTCCGTGTGTTTTGAATGCTGCTGATATTCATATGCAGTTAATGAGCAATCAGCAGAGAAAAAATGAAAGCGTTGTTGAGTACTATTATCGAATGTTAGCTATTGGACGCCGTGGACAACTCGAAGACCAAGTGGTCATAAGATATGTAACCATCGGGCTGTATGACGACGGGTTGCGGAAGACATTATCTGCTATGCAATTTAAAAATTGCTCAGATTTTGTGCGGTCGTTACAGAACAGTAATGTAAGCGTACGAAGACCAGTAGTACGTTACAATGATAATCAATATATGCCGAATAAAAATAACAGTGACTCCAGTGTAACTCGTGTGGTAAAAACGGGACCGGTTTGTTATAATTGTCGGGAGTATGGGCACATTTCGAAAAATTGTCCAAAACCGCAACGAAAGCCGCGTTGTTCAATGTGTTCAGGAAACCATGACACAAAAACGTGTAATAAACGAAATCCAGTAAATGCGATTGAAAAACCTGGTGTTATAATTAAACAAATATGTATAAACAATATCTTATGTAACGCTTTGATCGATTCAGGCAGTGGTGTGTCAATAATTAAGCGTAATATAGCCATTATATTGAAATGTAAACTAATAAAATGTGTGAAAACTTTGAACGGTTTTGCAGGCGGTGAATATGTGTGTTCCGAAAAGACAGATAAGTTGTCAATAACTATTGATGAACAAAAGTACAAGTGCGAAATGCTAGTGGTCGAAGATGATACCATGGCATATGACGTTATTATCGGTATTGACTTATTGTCCAAATGTCGCGTTGTGATTGAAAATGGAAACTGTCAAGTGTTTGCGATAACACCTGAAAATTTTAAGTGCAACGAGAATTTATCGGTAAACGAACAAAATGAGTTGCGTAATTTATTAAATAACTATTATGATTGTTTTGGCGAAAATCTAAATGAACTTGGTAAGGCGAAAACAACGAAAATGGAGATTGCGGTTACATCTCCAACGCCGATAACAAAAAAACCTTACAGCATACCAATTCCTAAACAACGTGTCGTGGAACGAATTGTTGACGAATTATTAGAGTTAAACATTATTCGAACATCAACTTCAGAATACTCGTCTCCTATTGTTCTTGTACCGAAATCGAATGGTGAAGATCGTTTATGCATCGACTACAGGGCATTAAATGCTGTAACGGAAAAACAGCCATGGTCAATGCCTACAGTAGATGGTGTTCTATCAACTCTTGCGGGAAAAAGATTTTTCACAACTTTAGATATGATGTCAGGCTATTATCAGATTGAAATTGCTGAATCGTCGAAAAAGCTGACAGCGTTCGTCACTCATAATGGTCACTATGAGTTTAACCGAATGCCATTTGGCCTCAAAAATGCTCCGTGCGTATTTCAAAAGATGATGATGAAACTTATGGAACCGCTGAGAGGTAAGGTGGTTAGTTATGTTGATGAAGTCATTGTGGCATCTGAAACAGCACAAGAAGGGCTTGAGAATTTAGAAGAATTTTTGAAAATTATTCGTAATGAAGGATTGACCTTACGCCTATCGAAATGTTATTTTATGAAAGGCAGTGTATCGTTTTTAGGTCATGAAGTCGACGAGAATGGTATAAAACCTGGTATAACGAAAACCATTGCGATAAAACAATTTCCTATACCAACAAATGTAACAGAAGTCAGACGTTTCTTGGGACTTACAGGTTACTTCAGGAAATTTGTTCAGAATTATGCACAAATTGCTCATCCGTTAACACAGTTAACGAGAAAGAATATTGCTTTTAAATGGTCATTGGAATGTGAAAATGCTTTCCTCAAACTAATTGAATTGTTAGCTAATGAGCCGCTTTTGGGAATATATGACATTAATAAAGAACAAGAAATTTATACTGACGCAAGCAGTATTGGACTTGCAGCGATATTAATGCAACGTGAAGATAACGGAATATCAAAGCCCATAGCATATTTTAGTCGATTATGTACAGATGTTGAAAGTAAATATCATGGATATGAATTAGAAGTTTTAGCGGTAGTTGAAGCATGTCAACGTTTTCGAATGTATATTTTGGGCAAACATTTTAAAATCTTTACGGATTGTTCAGCTATTTCCAGTATTAAAACAGTAACACCAATGATTCCACGAGTCGCAAGATGGCTGTTAAAATTGCTCGAATATGATTATACGTCAAGTCATCGCCCAGGTAATTTAATGGCTCACGTTGACGCAATGAGTCGAGCTCCTGTTGAACCGTCATGCGAAGTTGATGATGTATCTGCAAATTTAATGATGATTGACATTTCGAATGAGGATTGGATTTTGACAATGCAACAGCAAGATGCAAATTTACAACAGATCATTGATATTTTAAAAGGACGTGTCGATTCAACACAGCGAGAGCAGCATGAGAAGGAATTCATTTTAAAGGGAAATCGGCTCTATAGAAGACATCATGATGGGAAAGAGTTAATGGTCATACCAAAAGGAATACGATGGAGAATTGTGAAACTTTGTCATGATGATGCTGGTCATCCAGGTGTGGATGGCACAATAAAACGTATTAAACAACATTTTTGGTTTCCTCGATGTCGAAATTTTGTTAAGGGGTACATCAAATCATGCATTGAATGTTGTTATAATCGAAGTACAGCAAAGACAGAATGTCAACTATATGGTATGGAGATACCGAGGGTGCCGTTCGAGGTAATACATATGGACCATCTAGGACCTTTTATTAGAAGCTGCAGTGGTAATGAATATATCATAGTGATCGTGGATGCACTAACTAGATATGTTGTAACTGTCGCTGTTAAATCAACGAAAACCAAACCTGTATTAGAAACACTTAATCAACTAACATTGTATTTTGGTCTTCCCAGTAAAATCGTTACTGATAGAGGTACAGCTTTTACATCTTCAGCGTTCGAAGCTTATTGTAATAGTAACAATATTCAGCATATTAAAGTTGCCGTACGCACACCACGAGCTAATGGTATTGCTGAACGTGTGAATCAATCAATTCTCTCTTATTTAAAGACGTCATCAGATACAAAAGATTGGGACACAAAACTTCGTTGCTTACAATGGAAGATAAATACAACAATAAATTCAACAACAAAATATTCACCCATTGAACTAATTTACGATTTTCCGTTAAAAGACATTAGTGGAAATAAACTGTTGGCTGCTGTAACAGAAGAAAATATCAATATCGATGGTCACGAATTAAGCGCGCGTCGTGAGGATGCTAAAAAGAACATTAAGGCTGCACGTGAGGTTTGGAAAGCTAGATTCGATGCTAAATATAAAACTCCGCAACCGTATAAAGAAGGTGATCTTGTGCTTATTGAAGCAACGCTTCCAAGCACAGGCGAATCAAGAAAACTTGGCATTAAATATCGCGGGCCATATGAAGTGAAGAAAATTCTGCGATTTGATAGGTATGTCATTGGAGACATGGTGGGTGAACAAAGAAAACAACGCCGGTATAGCACAGTCGTTAGCAGTGATAAACTGAAACCATGGTGTTCATTATTTCCTACAGTCGACGATGACTACGATGAAGATAACGATATTAACATATAGTAAATTTGAAACTCGAGGACGAGTTAATATCAGGATGGTCGAACTGTCACTCTTTTGTTATTTTACTTTTATTTATTGCTTTATTGTTACTTCTATTATCATTCTCTTATGCATCTTTTCATGCTCTCATGAGTGTTACGCTCTCGGAGTGCATTAATGTAAGAAATATAATAAAGAAATGAAAGTTTAGTTTTGACTGGACACTCTTAACCAAACGGACGTGTTTTATTTAAACTCGGTGTCTGACAATTGTAATAAGTTTAAGTGAAATAATAAACTTTATTTCCTACATACATGTAAGACATTAAATTAACATTAAACTTGGGACCACAAATGGGGACTCAACCGGGATTATTAACTTTTATGTGAGCTACATGTATGTAGGATCTCATTAGTCAAATAGTATCTTATTAAACATAAACCCTTTCACTACTACTAAATTATAAACATACAGGGCAACTCTGATGCGTGTTTTTTAGCGTCGAACACATTTGATGAGTCAGTCGTTAAAAGTAGATAGAAAGAAGAAGTAGTGCTGCGGGTCGGAATAAACAAAATAAAATCAACTACATATATTATATTAATATATAAAACTTAATATTACACATGTTAGATGTAATCATAACAATGCAATTTAGTATAAAAGTGAAACATTGCATTTATTATTATTAAAGAATTGTAAAATCGAAAGTTATTAAATATTTTATTAAATAAAATCAACTACATGTATATAATTGATCACAATATTAAAAATAATAAAATGTAATATTTGTAAACGTATGTATAAATGTTTATTTCGAGTGCGTTAATAACAGCAAAGTGTGGTTAAAACCCCAGCGAAGAAATTCTGGAAAATTAAGGGAATTGTGAAGCTCGATAACGAGACGCAAACAAGAAAAAGAAAAAAGCAGCAAAGCGATAAAAAAGCAGAATGTTGGCAGCAGAGAAAAAAAAACAATAAGCAACGAAGCAGTGATCAAGCAAGTCATCGAAGTGCCAGCAAAATTCTGATTTCACCACCAAGTGAAATACAGTAAAAAGAGGAGTTGGGATGTAAAAACAAATAAGTTAAATAATTTATATTTAGTTTTTCATATTCTGAACGTAAATTTTTTTATATCATATATTGCATTTATCATATATTCTTTTGTATCATATGTTGTATTTATCATTTATTTATATTTCGTTATATTTAAAATACTAAATATTGCACAAAATGGACGCCAACACTTTGCAGGGAATGACCGTCGACGCGCTAAAGGATAGGTTTAAAGAAACAGATCTGTCAGTCGTAGGTAGAAAGACGGAATTACTAAATAGGTTGTCAGAGCATCTGGGTACTGCTAAATATAGTGATTACATGGATTTATACATAATTTAGGTGACGAAAATGCAGATTGTAAGAGCGACATTATTGATTGCATATTCCCATCATTGACTTTAGCCACATCTAAACAGTCAGACTGCTTCAATATGAAACCTCATATTTGTGAGATAATAATATGTATGCATGCTACTCTGCTATGTTAGTGCTTACACGCGCACTAATAGGATTATGTAATTGCTAACTTTAAGGTAGAGTAAGAACCGGAGTTCGTATTTGCGTACCCATGACCGGCTCTTTTCGGCTTATTTTGCTCACAGCTCATGAGCACGCAAGAAGCTCCTTTCATACGCTGGCTCACGCTCACGAGCGAGCTTCACAGTTTTACATGAATGTAATAAAACAATTTGCTTACAATGCGAAAAACAATTAAGTGCATCAAAAATATCTAATGTTAAATGGCATTAAAGGCATGCCCATAAAAAAAAAACATAGGTGAAAAACCAAGTGTAAGTCAAGAGGAAAATTGTGAACCAGCTAATAAAAAAAATGCAATTCATTAATTTGTAAAACTTGATATTGGTAAGGATATTTTTTTGAAGTGTTTTAAAGTGTGGTTTCCAAAAACTTGCCTTTTTCGACAATGAAGATTTTTTAAGTCAATAAAGCCAAGAAAGTTTGGCGCAAATTTAAATTCAAGAAATATTGTGTCATTGCTTGATAATTCTTGCATAAAAATATAAGAGATTATTAAGGTGAGATGTTATCACTTAAATTCGACATTGCAACCCGGATGGATAAAAGAATTCTTAGAATAAATATTCAGTATATAAAGGACTCCAAAATATATATCAACACTATAGATATGCCTTATATATGCTGTAGTGTATTCTAGTAAGTTATGTTAAATAAGTTATGTTAAATAAGTTATGTTAAATAAGTTATGTTAAATAAGTCATGTTAAATAAGTTATGTTAAGATCAATTCATGTTAAATAAGTTAGGTTAAAAAGTTCTATTAAGGAAGTTATATTAAGCAAAATAATTCCATTATAATGGGACTAAAAGTTCTAAAAAAAATGTATTTAAACAAAAGAAATTTCAATAAAAATCATCAGTTGAAATACAACAATTGTGTTTAACTGACAGCAATATTTTGCTCTATTAGCGAAAATTGCTGAAAGCAAAATATCTTGCTCCATAACGAGAATTCTGCAACTACAAGAATGTCTTGCTCAATAGCAAGAATTTTAATTTGGATATTCTGCTTCCTTAGCGGGAATTCTAATTCATTTATAAAATAAAATTGATAATATTGTAATGCCATTTATATGCCTTATATGTAAAAAAAACTATTGCCAGTGAGCTAGTTTTTGAGATGAGAAGAATGTTCGAGCACTTTTCGATAAAATGTGGATTAAATTTAGCAAGTCATAACATTGAATCCAAGCCTTTATTTGCATTGGCAGTTGAAAGCATGGAATCATGTTGTTTTTGCTTTTTTTGTTTCTATTTCTTTTTTGTGATATTGTGATCGCCGCACTGGTAGGCAGTTTCGTTTTTGGTAATCAAAATATTATCATTGAATCATTGAATCATTGAATCATATCATCATTGCATCATTGAATTATTAAATAAAAGTAAATCGACTTTTAATTAACAAACGTGTCTTATAAGTTATTAGATCAATGGAGGAACTGTATGGCAATTCAACGTTAATCTTTCTTGAATAACTTGTGTGACTTACAAGAAGTGCGCAATCCGTCAGCAATACATCTACATAGTTTGGTAGATAATGCCTCTGCAATTTATAGTTCTTTTCGTTTGCTTGGCAGCACAGATGACATTTGGAACGCTTTTCTGATCCACTTGATCACTAAAAAAGTTGATGTCGAAACAAAATTAAAATGATGAACTTAACATGTTTACCAAATTAGAACGATTTTTGTAATGTTTTGGAACGAAGGTGTCAATTTTTAGAATCAGTAAGCCCCGAATACAGTAGCGAATACAAAACAAAAAAGGCAAAAAGGTTACGTTACCCTCCAAAATAACCGTTCGTTTCACACACGCATCCGAGATAAAAATTGTGTATCATGTAAGAGCGGCGACCATTGGCTAAGTGGTTGCAAGCGATTTATTGAAATGGATGTGTCGCGAAAATTTGACACTGTTACAAAACTGGGTATTTGTATAAACTGTTTATTAGAACGACACATCGTGGCTAAATGTCGATCGAAATATTCTTGCAAAATATGCAACAAATTGCATCACACACTTTTACATTGCTCAGATACCTATAGACAAAACATGATGACTTCCACGTCCATTGGCTTTGAATCAGCATCAATCAATGCACATATTAAAACTGTAGCATACAAGGTCATTTTGGCAGAAACAATTATTCTGGTGAGAGACTCGTTGGGTGTATTTAAAGTAGGAAGAGCATTGCTAGATTTATGTTCACAGGTCAACTTAATGACTGAATCCTTCGTTAATATGCTGAGCCTACAGAAGAAAAAGACATCAGTAAAGGGCGTCGGTATTGGGTGTACGTCTTCGAAATTAAAGTATGAGACGCAATAATTCGATCGCGATTTAATGATTCAGAATTTGAGTTGAACTTTCTTGTTTCAAATCACCTGTATGGGTATCAGCCTGAGTCAGCATTAGATATTTGATCTTGGCAAATACCATCAAAAATCAATTTAGCTGACGAGTACTTTCATAAATCTCAATCCATTGACATGTTAATAGGAGCTGATTGCGTCTTCCAAATGTTGCGTAGTGGGCAATTAAGATTGGACCGTAATTTACCAATGTTAAAGGAAACAGTTTTAGGTTGGATAGTGTCACGACGGTACATATCAGCAATGAGTCATATCATATAATCAAAGTGGACACTGATATCAAATTAATCAATAAAAATTTAGAGTATCTGTGGCTATTACAAGACACAGCCAATATACGTAAGAAGTGGAAAGAAGAAGAGCAATTATGTAAAGATGCATTTGGAAAAACTACTACCACTTTACCAGATGGTCGAATTGAGGTTCAATTACCGTTTAAAGAATCGCCTTTATTACTCGGAGACTCGTTCAATGTAGCATTAAAACGTATTTATTCGTTAGAAAAACGTTTAGCCCACAATTCTGATTTAAAGTATCAATACACAAACTTTATCAAGGAGTATGAGCAGTTGCATCATATGACCAAGTAGCAAACCAAGTAGCATAACCACGAAACTACGAGTGGTATTTGATGCATCATCAAGTACAACGAATGAAAAATCATTAACCGATATCCTTCTAACAGCACCAACTATACAATCCGGAATTATATTTGTATGTTATGAAACTGCAAAAATACAGTCGAATCGTCCATCATTCATCACCAATAATAATGAATTGAAAGTTTTAAATTTACATGAACTAGCAATTACTAGCACGCTTGGCATAAAATGGGGTCCAAATCAGAACCAGTTTCTATTATTGTATACTCCAAGCAATACATATACGTCATTAACCAAACGCTCAATTTTGTCGATCCATCGTCTATCTTCGATCCGATGCAATTGATTGCTCCCATAATTATTAAGTCACGAGTGTTATTGCAAGATTTATGAATTATTAAGATAGATTGGGATACAGTCGTTCCGCAACAAATAAGAATTAGATTCGAAAATTTCATCAATGACCTAAATATTTTGAAATTAATCCATATACATCGATATGTATTACAAACAGATATCATCAGCATCATCTATTTTGTGATGCTTCAATTCGAGCATACGGATGATGTTTTTATGTGCGGGTTTGTAATCAATAGAACGTATATTTTTATGCAATTAAAAATACTATTTTAGCGCATAAAATATGTTCTAAAAACTAAAAAATATGCATTTAAACATGCATTTAATAATTATATTATATAATAAGCTTTCTTAATTTATAAATTAATTTTTATTTGGAACTTATTCCAAAACAATTAACAAAAAGATGTTCCTTAACATTTTGGAACAGAAAAGATTGGCGGCGTTCAGTCAAAAATGTTTTATAAATTGAGAAAGAACGCTCTACATCTACGGATGTCAGTGGACAATATTTGAAAAGGGAAAGTTCTTTGGGCGAAAACTGGCTGACGAAATCATCTGCTGTTGTAATATCTTTATTTATGACACAGTTAATTTCTTTTAATATTTTTATACCCCACTTACAAATTTTGTTCCCCACCGTGTTATACATGGATTAGGTGGTAATGATAAGTCTGGGTTTACTTGTTTAAATTTAAGTTGCCGAGAAGGTGCCTACGAATAACAATAATTGCCATTAATCGAAGACTAATATTAACGGATTTTACCTTAACAAAAACCGCTTTTGTGCTTGCAATCAAATGATTGACACTTGTTTTTGAGTAGCTAAATGCTGCTCTACATTAAAAATTTTATCTGCGCTCACTTTGCAATTGCAGACAGTACAAAATAATACTGTGTTGTCTGTACGAAACACATCTTTGTATTCCCGTACCACCCTTAACAAAAATTGTTTCGTTGTCGCATTTTCTTTAGGCATTTTTATAAAACTGATTTTTATGCAATAGCTGATCAACAAAGCTTCAATTAGTTCAATTAGTCGTTACTTTTCTTAAGAACATACGCGTATTTGTTAGGAACCAAATAAACAAAATCAGCTGTTCTAAGAGTAGAGCGAAATTTTCATTTCGTTTCTGTTCGAGTCTTAAGAGTTGCCATTGTATAAACAAATCCGACAATACATTATATGCACATTTAAACAATTTTACAAAAATATGTGCTATAACATGAAATATGGGTTCGTGTTTTCAATGAACAGGGTATGGTCATGCGCAAACCATCAACCTATGCCTTACCAAGGCCATGGTGCGTGGTACTTTATCACACCCTTCTCGAGGTGAACCTGTTTGTAGTTTATAACTTTATTGACTTAACAGAACACTATGGATCTAGAGAGGAAAACTCGATAAAACCCGTAATCTCCGGTGTTATTCGACCTGTGCCGATGAAATGAATGGCACTATGTGTGTCTCTAAACGGAGACCTCCGGATAACTGGCGCCCTCCGGTTGTAACTTAGCCTTATCCGGGTATAGCGGATCTCTGCCCGGATCGACTTTCCTTTCTCCGCACCTCGTGGGTTTAAAATATGAACCAAACAAATAAAAACATACAAAAATCAAGCTCGGTTAAACCAAGCTCTTCTGGAACTGCTAGTTCCAAGGTACCTACCGCAACTTCTAGCGGTAATAACAGGGCACCTCTTAATAAACCTGTAATCTCCACGCGTTCTAACCCCTCTGCATGGTCGGGTCCTCCATCCAGGAGAATTTATAAAGAACGGCGAGCGGAGACTAGACTGCTCGAGAGATATGGCAATGTCTCGGTTACGTCCGAGTCTCTAAAGGCAAGATTAGCCTGGACAAAACGGGTCCTTGATACTTCTAAGGAAGACAAAAAGGAACCTGTATCGAAGCGCCAGCGCTCATTAGATAAGTCAGCTTCGAAGACAGATGCCAAAAAGGTAAAATTTCGTGGCAACGCCACCACTACTAAATCCTTTAGCGACACGCTGAAAGGCTCCATCATAATGGCGGTCATTGATGAAAATGATCCAGATGGCACTATTACTCCTGAAAAATGGGATCAAATTGAGCGAAAGCTCCTTGACTTGTACGTCGAAGTTCTTAAGGAATTTCCAGGTACAATTCCCAAATGTCGCGGCGGTGGATGGTTTCAGGGCCATGTGAAACTAGTCGCCTGCGTTGATCAACGTTCTGTTGATCTTTTTCGCATTGCCATCTCCAGAATGGAAAGTGGGCAATATTAAGCCTGCTTCCATGACCGAAGTGAGTCCGGTTATTCCATCTGAAGACTCACCTGTGTGCATGGACATTTCGGTGTCTGCCCCTTCGCCAGCTCACTCAGTTACATCAGAGGAGAGCATAGGCATGCGCTATCTTTTCGATGAAGACGAATTCCTCATGAGTAATGACTCTGAGGAGGATATTGCTCTTGACGTCACTGTGGTGGAGAGAAATAGATCCACACATACTGAAGATGCGGGTAGAGCAAATTAACCTGCATCATAGCAAGGCTGCATCCGCCAGTCTACTGCAGCGCCTCAGCAACAACGAGGCTGATATGGTCCTGATACAAGAACCATGGATTTATAAGGATCTTGTATGCGGAATCAGGGCTAAAAACTACAACCTATTTTATGCGGTAAATAAGGGTAAGCCTAGGTCCTGCATATTGGTTAACAAAAAATTTAATGCTCTCTTACTTTTGCAATATAGTGATGGTGACTAAACCGCAGTAAGTATCGAGGGCTCCTGGGGCCAAATATGGGCAGTATCTGCATATCTGGCACATGACCATGCCACACTACCATCAAATATCCTGATACAGCTAACAAGCCAGGAGTAGAGCTTCTAATAGGTTGCAATGCCAACGCTCATCATGAGGTTTGGGGCAGCTCAAACACTAATGAAAGAGGTAAGTTACTTTTTGATTTTGTATTTAGTAACAATCTTTTCATCTGCAATGATGGCAATATGCCAACTTTTATTACAAAAAACAGGCAGGAAGTGTTAGATGTCACTCTTGCTACTGCTAAGCTTCACGAATCGGTTAAGAACTGGAAAGTGTACACTCAACACTAGTTCTCAGACCATATGATTCTAGAATTGACCTTAACCTTGGATGAATCGAACATCTACAATCAAAAAACGTTTAGAAATGTTAAAAACACAAACTGGACGAATTATAATGCAGCTAAGTGCTAAGTGAGCTGCTTTTAACCATTTCCTCTGATCCCCCTGGGAACACTTTTGATCTAGACAATCAAGTCCAAGATCTCACCTCAGTGCTCAACGAAGCTTTCAATTATACCTGTCCCCTCACACAACCTAGTAGAACTTGCATTTAGGTCTTTTACAAAAGGAGTGTAGGAGACTCTTCAATAGAGCAAAATTATATAATAATGAGTGATTGGCTGAATTACAAAACCTCTCTGCAAGAATATAAGAAAGATTTACGTAGGTCCAAGAGAGATAGTTGTCAATCGTACTGTCAAGAAATAAATAGCAATTCTGAAACCTCTAGACTGCGTAAAATCTTATCCAAAAATCCATCTGTCCCAGAGTTACTCAAAAAATCTGACGAGACATGGTGCAATAATAGTAGCGAATCATTACAATTACTACTAGATACTCACATTCCGGGATCTTCTACTTCGGTAATTGCATCCACAGAGTGCCTTAATCTCTCACCGGTTAACTCTATTAAAGTAAACCTGCAGATCGTTGAATGGGCTATTTTTAGTTTTAGACCCTACAAATCAGCAGGACCGGATGGTATTCATCCAATTGAGCTCCAGAATTCTTGGGAGTTAATATACAACCGGCTTTTGGCAATTTTTAGACATTGTTTCTTATTTCACTATGTCCCGATTAAATGGAGGGAGGTTAGAGTAGTTTTTATACCCAAAGCAGGAAAAACCTCGCACCATAACCCCAATGAACTCCGTCCAATAAGCCATTTCTTTTTCACGTTGAAGGCTCTTGAAAGAATCATAGACGTAGAAGTAAGGCGTGCTGTAAACCCCAACCAGTGGTCCCCCTCACAGCATGCCTACACTAAGGGAGAATCTACGGAGACAGCTCTCCACTCCCTCACTTATAGAATAGAAAAATCCATTAAATTTAAAGAATTTTGTGTGGTTTTGTAGATATTGAAGGGGCCTTCAACAATACACTCCCGAGTGCAATTGTAAGCGAGAGTTCGCGTCTGGGTGTTGATGATGTGCTCATTGGCTTTATAAATCAGTTGCTAACTAGCAGACTCATTGAAGCAACGATGGGCTCTTCAACGGCACGCAGAAGGGTGAATAGGGGTACCCCCCAAGGAGGAGTACTCTCTCCTCTCCTCTGGAACATAGTGGTGAATGAACTGCTAATAAAACTGAAGGCAGATGGCTGCGAAACTATTGCATATGCGGATGATATTGCGATAACAGTCACCGGAAAATATACTACCATTCTTAGGGATATTCTACAAAATGGTCTTAATATCTTAAACAATTGGACACAAAAATGTGGCCTTGGGGTGAATTCCAATAAAACTGAAATCGTAGTTTTCACAAGAAAACATACGGTCCCAAATCTTTCTCCACCTTCTCTACGAGGTTCTGTGATACATGTGAAGGAGGAAGTCACATTTTTAGGTATAGTTTTCGATAGGAAACTCACTTGGAAGAAAAACACTCTAGAACGCGCAGGAAAAGCCAATATTGCGCTTCTTCTATGTCAGAAAGCTATTGGTAAGAAGTGGGGTCTTCAACCTCGCATCACCCAATGGCTATATATAGCTGTTATTAGGCCCATATTGCTGTATGGTGGACAGCTCTTGATAAATCTTCGTACTGTTCGGTACTTAACAGGATTCAGAGTAGAGCTGAACTCTGTATTAGCGGGGCGCTATGCACCACACCTTCCATTGCACTAGATTTGATGCTTCAGTTACTGCCAATGGATATTATTAGTAAACAAATCGCAGCTTTATCTGCTTTAAGACTAAAAGCTACCTCACAATGGAGAGCCAGTGACTATGGTCATGCCTCCATTCTAAATCTTTTTAATTTTACTCCTAAAAACGTTGATTACATCACACCCACTCTCAACTCTGACAGAAAATTTAATGTCGTGTTTCCATCTAGAGAGGTATGGACGTCAGGTGGTTCACTGACGGATCCAAAACAAGTAGTGGTGTAGATAGTGGAGTTTTCTCAGAGGAATTGAACAAATCTTCCTTCTTTAGGCTTCCAGATCATTGTAGTGTCTTTCAGTCGGAAGTGGTCGCCATCAGGGAAGCTATAGCTTGTTTGAATGTAGATGATATATTTGGCAGGAATATATACATACTATCAGACAGTCAAGCTGCATTAAAGTTCTTGAGTTCGGTCTATTTTACATCTAGGACGGTTCTTGACTGCTACACATCTCTAAACGAAATGTCGACGCAGCTCAATATTTCTCTAATCTGGGTTTGCGGTCATAGGGATATTTTCGGAAATTGCAAAGCAGACGAGTTAGCCAGAAAGGGTGCTTCAGAACTATACTCGAAGCACCTAGACTATCTGGGCATATCGCTAACATCATGTAAATTCTTATTGAGTTCTTTCTGCACTAATACTTTTAAGAAAAGATGGGAAGACTCAACGATATGTAGACATCTGTATGCAATCTCGCCACTTTCCGATAAAAGGAAATCGAAAACTCTAAAAGACAAACTTTTAGAAAATTCAAATATTGAATCAAGTATTACAAAAATAGCTAGCGAAATTGCCATCGTTAATAAAATTAAATTAATAAATAATAAAAACGAAAAGTTAAAACATAGTTCCCCAAACCAACACGAAACAACACAAATCAATACACGCAAAGAAACTAACATGAACACGCTACCGACACCAAGCAATGCAACTTCGGGTCAACTAAAAGGTAAAACAGCTAAATCGTTACGTAGATCTTCAGGTAGATGACTCTGAGGAAACTGAAGAATTGTTAAAAAATAATGATGCAGTACCAAAAATACTGAAACCTCCACCTATATTTATTGATAAGGTACATTGCATCAAGCCTCTAATAGCTGTATTAAACGAACATGCGGCTAATCAATACAACTTAAAAATGCTAAATCCAAGTCAAGTAAGAGTTCAACCTTCTACATCTGACTCTTACGTAAGCATTGTAAAACAGTTGGAACTCAAAAACACTGAATTTTTCACTTACAAACCAAAAACCGAGAGAAGCTTTAGGGTTATATTAAAAAATTTGCATCATTCAACCGATATTGATGTAGTAATGACAAATTTACTGATTAGGATAAGAAACTTCAAAACTGTATCTTTAGGTTTTAAGAAACGATGAAATAATAAAGTCGACTTTTTTTAAAAAACTCTTTAGAGTATTAATAAAATTAATTGGCATACTAATAACTGTGTATGGGTGCGCATTAATATGATATATGCAGGGTTTGAATTGCTGTTGCTAATTGCATTGCTTGCATAATTGCTAATGCATTGCATATGAAAATGAAATAAGAATATGCATTAGCAACAGCAAAAAACGTATACTGGTTTCATTTTGATTGCTTGTTAATAGTCAATTTTACATTTTTAACTATTATGCGTTTGGAATATATGCAACGTGCTTGCTTATGCGTTAGCTGCTTGTGTTTTGCTATTAGCAAATGAGTATGGATTTCTTCTTTTTGTTTTTCATTTAAGGGAATGTGTACGCAGTATTTCTTTGTTAGTGCATTGAATATAGTTGTGCAAAATTGTAAGTAATGTGTGTGCGTACAATTTGTATGCAATTAATACAATTTTATCTGTAATTAGATTATGCCTAAATTTATGTTTTTTTTAATTATTAAATTTATGATATATATGATATATATATATATATATATATATATATATATTATATTATATATAGTAGGCAGTAATTCCATGCAACTCTGCGTTTAACTAAAAGAAGAAGCAACTAGAAAAAGAAGCAGTAGTCAGTAGTTGTCAGGAAGTCGTCGAAGGTTGATGTCGGAAAGTGGTCGTGTTCGTGCTCGCAAGTTTAAAGCTAGAATATATTTTAATAATAATTAAATAACTTTGAATTAACTAATAAATTGTAATAACTTTAAGTGAAATAATAAACTTTATTTCCTACATTTGGGGGCTCAACCAAAGGTGAATAAAAAAGAAACAGTTGCTGAAAAAAATTTTTTGCTGTGTTTAAAGTGGTTTGCAGTTGTTGCAGTAGTTTGGTTAAAGTAAGTTGCAGTTGTTGATGCTTTATACGTTGAACAGTTGAAAGGTCGAAAATTAAACACAAACGGTTGAACATCAGTAGAATTAAATTAGCAGTTAAGCGAGTGACGAAAACGAAACTCGAGGAAATTACATGAGCCACGCAGAAAAACCACTGGAAGGTAACAGAGTGGTAACGAGAGCACAAAGGGAAAAATTACAGATGCCGAAAACGGGAACAGAGAACGTAAGAGAAGTAAAAGAGAAACACAGTGACGTTATAGATAGCAACAGTAAGTTTTCGAGTAACACACTGGCGAACGCAGAAATGGCAAACACGGAATTAAAAGACTTAATAGCACTGCTCACAGTAAAATACTCACAAGAAGCGAATGCAAGAGCAAGTGAAAATGCAGAGCAGATAATTCCATGCTTCACAGGAGAAAAAAATATGTCAGTGTCGAAATGGTTCGAAAATTTTGAATCCATAGCGGAAATGTATGGATGGACGGACACACAAAAGTTGGTATACGCACGCAATAAGATGACAAAAACAGCAAAACTGTTCGAGCAGTCTTTGATGGTCAGCAATTTTTATAATTTTAAAAATCTAATGACAACAGAATTTGAGCACACAGTTT
>NC_051846.1:154694161-154713889 GCF_002237135.1 Teleopsis dalmanni | reverse complement strand
GTTATTTCGTTATTTTTTAATTCAGAATTCCAATTTTTCTCTGAATTTTCCATGAATTTCTCTAACCGGTCAATTAAATTTACTTTTAAATTATACCAATGTGGTAAGCCGTATTTTCTTAAAAGTTCTTGCAATTGCTTAGTGGTTAATTCTGATAGCGATTCACGCAAATTTTTCATTAGCGATTTTTTTCAGTTTTTTTTTTCTTTTTGACCGCTTATTTATTTATTAATATATACACTTCAAGGTCGACTATTTTTTTTTGTGCACTTCTGACACCATGTAGTTATTTTCTTTGAAAATAAAAATGCAATATTTTTCGACACTCTTTTATTTAATTTAACTTAATTTAATTCTTTTATTTAATTTAACTTAATTTAATTTAATTTAATTTATTTAACTTTTATTTAATCAAAAAAAAACTTCTTTAATGATAACTTCTCAAAAACTTATCGACTTCTCCAAAAATCGTGTGTCTTCACCAAAAAAATCTCTTTTCTTCTGTCTTTTCTATTTTGTTTTTCGTTTTTGTTTTGATTGATTTAACTCTTTTGCTTACGTTCGTTCGTTCGTTTTTCATAATCATTACGATTTTTGCTGCCTTATCTGCATATATATTTTTATTTCCTTTGCCGTAAGACCAACGCAGGATTTAATATTTTCGGCGTAATACCACCTTGACGAATGCTAATAAACTCGCGCCTTCTTAACAATTTCGCTGTCTTAAATACCCATACAGGTAATGTCAATATAATTTATGGCCAAATATATTTTGATAAATTTTATATTTTACAGCTAAATCCACTTCAGTTTTCTTCACGTGAGTTATTTTTATCTATATTATGTGTAGAGGTAGTACTTAGTTGACACACAGATTTTCTTTTTCGCTTGTTCTTGTGATATGTAGCACAGAAATTTACTGTGTAAATTTGTGTCGTTACAGTATTCAACATCTAGAATTTTTATTAGCTTTACATAGTTGGTCACCGTCAGTTACACTGAAATAATTTTCAAAAAAAAATATTCAGTAATCACTTGTTGACCTTCGCTGTCGAACTCGATAGTCTTCAATAAATCTATATCACCGCGTAGAACCGAACAACAAGCAGCTTTCTTCCTGGTGCACGCAGTTTTATATCGTCAACGGTCGACGGTATCAGCTGTAGCTACGTTAAAGTTCAACAACCGTTGATCAAAGCTCGTTAGCTGATCCCACTGCAATGCACCAGTTAAAATCCCGCTTTACGGCGAATTCTATCTCCTATTCATGTGGAAGTTAGGAGTTGTTTTTGACTAAGCTTTGCTTTCGTTCCACACCTTTGCACAAAAGCTTTCTTTAGTTTGACAGGTCTCGTTATTAATATCTTGTTTTGATCTTATTTGTTTTTTTCAATAAAATGTTGTGCTGGTCAACGTGTTTATTTAAGTGACAGTGAAAAATTTATTTAAAATTAGTTTGTTCAGTGCAAAAGCTATGTTACTGCCGGCAATGGATTGCGGTGAATTAGTTTGTTAATGTTTTTATCACTACTTAACAAATTTTATTTTTTTAATACAGGAATCTTCGTGTTAATCATTTCAAGTGAGTAATGCCTGTTGAGTGTTATGTGACTATACCCACGACGTTGGAGCAATCAAATTTTTAATAAATAAAATTTTGGTTGTTACAATTTTTAAACGTTTATATGTATTTACATATATTTCACTTTAACTGTTTTTATATTTTTATTTAATTTTAAATAAATAAAAAACCTTTTATCTTTGTGCACACCGTTATCCTCGTCGCCAAATTGTCGTGTATTGCACACAAAAAAGAAACACATGGTTTGAGATTTTCTTAACGACTGACTTTTATTATAAATTTATAAGTTAATGACAAGTGTGTGTCCGTATAATATGTTAAGCTAGGTACATACCTACCATATAATATAAAATATAAATATAGAATAATATAGTATGTAAGTTACTTTTCCAGTGTTATTTGCATTCAGCTCTACTATGACTGGCGATATGAATTTGATCACTTTAAATGGCTAGTCGAATTTTGGAGCGAGCTTCGCTAAAAAATCATTCTTGGCGTTAGAGAGGGGGTGTTGTTTGATCCATACCAACTGGTTTTTGCGCGGCTTCCATTTACGACGACGCTGGTTATAATATCTTGCTTGATTAGTTGCTGCTTGTTGCAAATTGTGTTGAACAGATTTGAACAGTCGCTGCAATTTTACGGCTTTCACTGCGGGAGTTACTTGCGGATATCCTGTTTCTGGCGTACATTCGTCAAACAAGTTAGCTGGGAGTTTCAGCTCTCGTCTTTGTACTAGATAGGCTGAAATCCGATTTTGCAGTGTTAATGGCTAACGTGATTTCTGGCAGCATCTCATCACACGTGCGATACTCTTCGTGTGTGTGACATCAGTATCTTAACAGTTCAATTCGCACGCTCAGTTGAATTCTCTTGTGGTGTGTACGGCGCTGTGGTTCTGTGTTTAATACCCACCTTTGTTAACCATTGTTTGAAAATATTACTAGTAAATTGGGGACCATTATCAGTAATGATATCTTTGGGTGTTCCAAATCTGGCTAATATCCTTTCTCTCAAAGTTTTGATGACATTGTCGGATGTTGCTCGACGCATACGTATCAATTCCGTCCACTTAGAGAACCTGTCGAGTATCACTAAAAGCATAGTATTGCCATTTTACGACCGCGGTAGGAGTCCCTGTGATGGTAGTAAATGGTTCCTTAGGGATCGTGGTCAACTCATTCCTGCTGGCTTGCTTGAACTTGGTTTGTGTTTTTGGTATGACTCACACCTTTTCACATGTTTGGCAATATCACGAGATAAACCGGGCCTTTAATATTGATTCTGTATACGTGCAATGGTCTTGCGTACACCAAAAGATCCTGCAGGGGTGCTATCGTGACTCGTTGCCGTAAGTTTTCGGGTACACATAACCTCCAACGACTTTCTATATGGCTTTCCCGATCTGCTGGGAGACATTTATACAATTGTTCGTTCTGAATGGCAAAATCTGGGACTTGTACTGGATTCTGTTTTACCTCTTCAACTTTGCGTTCATACCATTTGCACTGTGTTTTAACTTCGGGTTCTTCTATAATTCTTTTCGCGTCTTCTATTGGTTGTCGTGAGTGTGTCGGCTACCACGTTACACTTACCACGCCAATACTGGATGTCAAATTGATATTTGCCACTCGCCCTGTTGGATTTTCAATCGAATTGAGCCATTGCAATGCTAAATGATCGGTTATAATGACGAAGTGGTACCCCTCCAAGTATTGCCTCATTTTCCGCACTGCCCATACAATAGCTAAACATTCTTTCTCGGTTGCAGCATATTTTACCTCGGTTTCGGTCAAATGTCTACTGGTGTACGCTATTACTTTCTCCACACCCCCTAAATCTCTTGTGTTAATACGGCACCTAAGTCAATGTCGCTGGCATCTGTTTGTAGACAAAATTTTTTATTATAATCAGGGCATGTTAGGATCGGTGTTTCAGTTAGACGCATTTTAATTTCCTGGAATGCTCGATGGTGTGTTTCTGTCCACCTCCAATGTTTGCCCTTTTTTAATAGCGACGTGAGTGGGTGCATAATTTGTACAAAGTTTGGTACGAAGCGACGATACCATTAAGCTACACCAAGAAATTGCCTTATTTGTTTGATATTGGTTGGAGTTGGGAGAACTCGAATGGCGGCGACTTTATCCGGATCAGTGTGGATTCCTTGGGCACTAATCATGTGTCCCAAGTATTTTGTCTCCGTTTTGAAAAATTCACATTTATCCTTAGATTGGCTGCTTTGAGACGGCATAGTACTTCCTTTAGGCTACGTGCGTGATGTTCGAATGTGGTACCCGTGACAATGATGTCGTCCAAGTACGCAAATGCATGTGGCTCCATGTCCGCTCCAATAACTTAATCTAATGCTCGTTGAAATGTAGCCGGTGCGGAGTGTAAGCCAAATGGTAGTACGCGCCACTGGAATAATCCTCGTCCTGGTACTGTGAAAGCTGTGAATGGTTTACTCTTTTCGTCCATGGGAATCTGCCAATAACCATCTTTCAAATCAATGCTACTTATAAATTTTACGTTGCGAAGGCGATCTAAAATGTGGTGAATACGAGGCAAGGGGTAGGCATCTGGAATGGAATTCGCATTTAGTTGCCGGTAGTCTACACAGAAACGCCATGTGCCATTCTTCTTCTTTACCAGTACCACCGGGGCACTGTAGGGACTTTTGGATGGCTCGATACAATTTTTCTCAAGTAGTTCATTCACTTTTTCGTTGATAATTTGCTGTATTGCAGGATTCTTAGGAAAGTATCTTTGTTTAATAGGCCAGTCGTCCTTCATCATTATCTTGTGGGTGGTGATATTAGAGACGCCACTTATGACATGGAAATATTTAAGTTCTTTATCCAGGAATTCCTTAATGGTAGCTTCGTGTTCTGTTTGGGCTAGAGATGCACTGTGTATATACTCCTCCACTGGTGTTAGGTCCGTATTGTTCATGAAGATGTGATAACCTCCCACTTGCATCGATGTGCCTATTGCTTGAAAATAATCCAAACCTAACATGATTTCATCCGTACTTTCATTTAAAATTAACAATTTCTGTCGCATATTCTTTTGCACCAATTGAACGTTCGCCTCTATATACGTATGAATACACCTTGTGGTATTATCCGCAAGACCAACCTTTGTGGAAATCTTATTTTCATGTAACGTGAGGCCCAATTTTTGAACCAGTGCCAGGCTGAAGAAACTGCTCGACGCTCCTATATCTATTGTAGCTTCCAGGGGGTGGTCGTTCAATCGTATTCGTGCTAGCAAACGATTACGTTTTAGGCAAATGGTTTCTTCGGCGTTGGGACAGGATTGAATCGTGGGTTGCTTGCCTGCTTGTCCGCTCCTGTCATAGAGCGGACCCGTCTGAAGTTTCCCGAATCTTTACAGCAACATTCGATTGTGCGGACTCCTTTGGTACCACATTCCCAACAAAATTGTATTGAACGATTTTGACATTGTCTCGTTACGTGCCCCGATATTCCACATCGACGGCAGAGCCTGTTGGGGATTTAAGACTTTCTTTTCGTAAGCTTTAAGTAGCTGGTTGCGTTCTTCCTTCGGGCGGCTGTATTGAGGTTTGTCTTGCTCATGGATTGGGTACTTGTTCTTGTAGGATTTTGTGCCAATGGTGTTAATTCGTTGCGAGTGACTGAATCATAGTTGCCTTCTTCAATGAAATTATTCATACGTCGGCGTAGTTCTTCCATTGTTCCCGTCGTTTCTAACTGAAAATTTTCTAGTTGTTTGCTAAGTTCATCTTTGCGAATATTATAGACCCATGATTTGTTTGGCGTGGGGGATCTCCTAGCTTCGTGAACGTTCTGTATAATTTCTGTTTTCTGTTCTGTAATGTTTGATGTGTTAGGGGCAAGAGTATCCACGGATTTTCAGTTTCGTTATTTCCTTTGCCGGGGTAACCTCAACCTCTTCCAGGAGTCGTTACAATAAATTTATATTTACAAGAACCGGACTTCTCAAATAAAAGATTGTGATTATAGTTTTCAGAACTATTTATTTATTAAAAAAAAAAAATTCAATAATATATATATATATAAGAAGAAAGAAATTAAATGCAATAATTATTATTATTATGAACGGAAAAATTATTATTATGACTGGGACGGCACATCAGTGGCAATTGATTCTTTGAAAACTCTCAAGGGGGTTACTTCCAATGACTACTTCGGTGAGATTCCAAATGGTATTTTCTGGTCTTGTAGTTGGCTTCTATGTTCACCTGTTTGAAAAGAATATTAAGGAATATACGCTTTATTTATTTAATATACATATAATGGTGGCTGATCGAAAACTATTTAATTTAATAGTCTTTTTGTTGTTTGAATTTATATAAAGACAGTAAAATCCAAACGCACCTTTTTTGTTGAGAGGTTCACGTACCACTGATTTATTCTTAAAACATATTATTAACAATAGCAAAACAAAACAAAACAAATAAATGTTAAATAATTGAAATCAAAACAAGTACAAGAGCACCCAATTGACTTAACATACCGGCCCCCATTGAGACCGTCAGGTTCAATTAATAGGTAATACAGCTAGCTTCGTAATTGGTTTGAGTTGTGTAAAAGTACTATATCCTTGTGAAAATAGTGTTGTTGAATAATATATACAATATGCAACAGAGCGCGTTGTATTTCATCTACCACGAATAATGATTGAATTTGTGCCTCGTGCTTGTGGTGCCATCTTAGCATCAGCGCAACCACACGTAGACATTTGTTATAATTGCTTATCTGATGAAGACTCTGTAGCAAATACGAAAGCTTGATATCTTCCAAAATGCACACTAGTTTGCGAGTTTCTAACTTGCGTTCGTCAACTGTTAGTTGATTTATTGAATGTTCTGGCCAGTTTGGCCACGGCAACATTAAAAATGAAGGTCCTTTGAACCAATTTGATGACAGTAATTCTGGGACGGTACACCCTCTAGAAACGAGATCAGCTGGATTCTGATCGGTTGGTACATGGCGCCAAAATGAATTTACCGACCATTCTTGAACGTCAGCAATTCGATTACCAACAAAGGTCACTAGTGTTGAAGAATGAGAACTAATCCAGTGTAAAGTAATCTGTGAATCAGACCAAAAGTATATATTATTAATATAATATAATAAATTATCTTTAATCTTGTTCCAGCATCCAACAAGAAGATGGGCGGCACAATTCAAGACGTGGTAATGATCTTGCTTTCACAGGAGCAACTCGGGATTTGGAAGTTAATAAATGAACACTAACATTGCCAAAATCATCTTGACAACTATTATATATATACTTTTGTACTAGGTTATACACTTTGACTTAACACCGCCTTTGTGTCAGATAATATTTTATTGAATTATTTTATTAGTTGACATACAATGCCACTCAGTGATCATACAAGACTCACTCACTATTTACAAAAAGGCGCCGTCTTTTATACAGATCAGCCGAGCTTTTTGTGTAGCGCATATACAATCGATCTATTTTTCCTCTCGTAATTTACAGATGCATGGTTTCCAGCGCACTTGATGCATTTGGGTTTGCGATGGCAGTATCCTTTCGTGTGCCCATACTGCTGGCAGTTTGCACATTGAGGAATTTCACGTTTCGGGTGAGGTGGTTCGAATGTAACTGTAGTATATAAGAGTTTCTTAACCAAATAGATATCCTTATTGTTTAAGTTTGGTGCAAGTTCAATAATAAACATGGGAAGGGGTTCTCCTGACCCTCTACGCTTAATGTTCCAAACGTTTACAGCCGTATTTTCTTGCTCCAACAGTGCATTTTTGATTTCATCAATATCGGTTGAATGATGCAAATTTTTTAATATAACCCTAAAGCTTCTCTCGGTTTTTGGTTTGTAAGTGAAAAATTCAGTGTTTTTGAGTTCCAACTGTTTTATAATGCTTACGTAAGAGTCAGATGTAGAAGGTTGAACTCTTACTTGACTTGGATTTAGCACTTTTAAGTTGTATTGATTAGCCGCATGTTCGTTTAATACATCTATTAGAGGCTTGATGCAATGTACCTTATCAATAAATATAGGTGGAGGTTTCAGTATTTTTGGTACTGTATCATTATTTTTTAACAATTCTTCAGTTTCCTCAAAGTCATCTACCTGAAGATCTGCGTAACGATTTAGCTGTTTTACCTTTTAGTTGACCCGAAGTCGCATTGCTTGGTGCCGGTAGCGTGTTCATGTTGGTTTCTTTGCGTGTATTGATTTGTATTGTTTCGTGTTGGTTTGGGGAACTATGTTTTAACTTTTCGTTTTTATTATTTATTAATTTAATTTTATTAGCGATGGCAATTTCGCTAGCTATTTTTGTAATACTTGAATCAATATTTGAATTTTCTAAAAGTTTGTCTTTTAGAGTTTTCGATTTCCTTTTATCGGAAAGTGACCAGATTGCATACAGATGTCTACATATCGTTGAATCTTCCCATCTTTTGTTAAAAGTATTAGTGCAGAAAGAACTCAATAACAATTTACATGATGTTAGCGATATGCCCAGATAGTCTAGGTGCTCCGAGTATAGTTCTGAAGCACCTTTTCTGGCTAACTCGTCTGCTTTGCAATTTCCGAAAATATCCCTTCGGCCGGGAACCCAGATTAGAGAAATATTGAGCTGCGTCGACATTTCGTTTAGAGATGTGTAGCAGTCAAGAACCGTCCTAGATGTAAATTGGACCGAACTCAAGGACTTTAATGCAGCTTGACTGTCTGATAGTATGTATATATTCCTGCCAAATATATCATCTACATTCAAACAAGCTATAGCTTCCCTGATGGCGACCACTTCCGCCTGAAAGACACTACAATGATCTGGAAGCCTAAAGAAGGAAGATTTGTTCAATTCCTCTGAGAAAACTCCACTACCTACACCACTACTTGTTTTGGATCTGTCAGTGAAGGTGGTTACGCCCTCATCTAAGAAGGAACCACCTGACGTCCATACCTCTCTAGATGGAAACACGACATTAAATTTTCTGTCAGAGTTGAGAGTGGGTGTGATGTAATCAACGTTTTTAGGAGTAAAATTGAAAAGATTTAGAATGGAGGCATGACCATAGTCACTGGCTCTCCATTGTGAGGTAGCTTTAAGTCTTAAAGCAGATAAAGCTGCCATTTGTTTACTAATAATATCCATTGGCAGTAACTAAAGCATCAAATCTAGTGCAATGGATGGTTTGGTGCATAGCGCCCCGCTAATACGGAGTTCAGCTCTACTCTGAATCCTGTTAAGTACCGAACAGTACGAAGATTTATCAAGAGCTGCCCACCATACCGTAATACCATACAGCAATATGGGCCTAATAACAGCTATATATAGCCATTGGGTGATGCGAGGTTGAAGACCCCACTTCTTACCAATAGCTTTCTGACATAGAAGAATCGCAATATTGGCTTTTCTTGCGCGCTCTAGAGTGTTTTTCTTCCAAGTGAGTTTCCTATCGAAAACTATACCTAAAAATGTGGCTTCCTCCTTCACATGTATCACAGAACCTCGTAGAGAGGGTGGGGAAAGGTTTGGGACCGTATGTTTTCTTGTGGAAACTACGATTTCAGTTTTATTGGGATTCACCCCAAGGTCACATTTTTGTGTCCAATTGTTTAGGATATTAAGACCATTTTGTAGAATATCCCTAAGAATGGTAATATATTTTCCGGTGACTGTTATCGCAATATCATCCGCATATGCAATAGTTTCGCAGCCCTCTGCCTTCAGTTTTATTAGCAGTTCATTCACCACTATGTTCCAGAGGAGAGGGGAGAGTACTCCTCCTTGGGGGGTACCTCTATTCAGCCTTCTGCGTGCCGTTGAAGAGCCCATCGTTGCTTCAATGAGTCTGCCAGTTAGCAACTGATTTATAAAGCTAATGTGCGCATCATCAACACCCAGACGCGAGATCGCGCTTACTATTGCACTCGGGAGTATATTGTTGAAAGCCCCTTCAATATCTACAAAACCATACAAAATTCTTTGAGTTTAATGGATTTTTCTATTCTATAAGTGAGGGAGTGGAGAGCTGTCTCCGTAGATTTTCCCTTAGTGTAGGCATGCTGTGAGGCGGACCACTGGTTGGGGTTTACAGCACGCCTTACTTCTACGTCTATGATTCTTTCAAGAGCCTTCAACGTGAAAGAGGAAAGGCTTATTGGACGGAGTTCATTGGGGTTGTGGTGCGAGGTTTTTCCTGCTTTGGGTATAAAAACTACTCTAACCTCCCTCCATTTAATCGGGACATAGTTAAATAAGAAACAATGCCTAAAAATTGCCAAAAGCCGGTTGTGTATTAACTCCCATGAATTCTGGAGCTCAATTGGATGAATACCATCCGGTCCTGGTGATTTGTAGGGTCTAAAACTAAAAATAGCCCATTTAACGATCTGCAGGTTTACTTTAAAAGAGTTAACCGGTGAGAGATTAAGGCACTCTGTGGATGCAATTACCGAAGTAGAAGATGACGGAAAGTGAGTATCTAGTAGTAATTGTAATGATTCGCTACTATTATTGCACCATGTCCCGTCAGATTTTTTGAGTAACTCTGGGACAGATGGATTTTTGGATAAGATTTTACGCAGTCTAGAGGTTTTAGAATTGCTATTTATTTCTTGACAGTACGATTGCCAACTATCTCTCTTGGACCTACGTAAATTTTTCTTATATTCTTGCAGAGAAGTTTTGTAATTCAGCCAATCACTCTCATTATTATATAATTTTGCTCTATTGAAGAGTCTCCTACACTCCTTTCGTAAAAGACCTAAATGCTTATTCCACCAAGGTGGGTTACAAGTTCTACTAGGTTGTGTGAGGGGACAGGCATAATTGAAAGCTTCGTTGAGCACTGAGGTGAGATCTTGGACTTGATTGTCTAGATCAAAAGTGTTCCCAGGGGGATCAGAGGAAATGGTTAAAAGCAGCTCACTTAGCGCTGCATTATAATTCGTCCAGTTTGTGTTTTTAACATTTCTAAACGTTTTTTGATTGTGGATGTTCGATTCATCCAAGGTTAAGGTGAATTCTAGAATCATATGGTCTGAGAACTAGTGTTGAGTGGACACTTTCCAGTTCTTAACCGATTCGTGAAGCCTAGCAGTAGCAAGAGTGACATCTAACACTTCCTGCCTGTTTTTTGTAATACAATGATGGCATATTGCCATCATTGTAGATGAAAAGATTGTTACTAAATACAAAATCAAAAAGTAACTCGCCTCTTTCATTAGTGTTTGAGCTGCCCCAAACCTCATGATGAGCGTTGGCATCGCAACCTATTAGAAGCTCTACTCCTGGCGCTGCTTGTTAGCTGTATCAGAATATTCGATGGTAGTGTGGCATGGTCATGTGCCAGATATGCAGATAATGTCCATATTTGGCCCCAGGAGCCAAATAGATACTTACTGCGGTTTGGTCACCATCACTATTATTAGAGAGCATTAAATTTTTTGTTAACCACTATGCAGGACCTAGGCTTACCCTTATTTACCGCATAAAATAAGTTGTAGTTTTTAGCCCTGATTCCGCATACAAGATCCTTATAAATCCATGGTTCTTGTATCAGGACCATATCAGCCTCGTTGTTGCTGAAGCGCTGCAGTAGACTGGCGGATGCAGCCTTGTTATGATGCAGGTTAATTTGCTCTACCCGCATCACCAGTATGTGTGGATCCATTTCTCTCCACCACAGTGACGTCTAGAGCACTATCCTCCTCAGAGTCATTACTCATTCGTCTTCATCGAAAAGATAGCGCATGCCTATGCTCTCCTCTGATGTAATTGAGTGAGCTGGCGAAGGAGCAGACACCAAAATGTCCATGCACACATGTGAGTCTTCAAATGGAATAACCGGACTCACTTCGGTCATGGAAGCAGGCTTAATATTGCCCACTTTCGATAAGGGATCAGCAGTATGTTGAGAAATTGCCGCTGATTCCCGTAAATCAGACGAGGATTGCTCCTCATCTTTTTTGTATACCCTCATAGTTATGGAGAAAAAACTGTAATTTAATATGCCACCAGATCGCGCCAAAATGGCCAGAGAGACTTTGTCGATCACAAAACTGACCGACCTAAACTTGCCTTTTGCTTCTTCCAGCCCTTTTTGCCTTTTTTGTTTTGTATTCGCTACTGCATTCGGGGTTTACTGATTCTAAAAATTGACACCTTCATTTCAAGACATTACAAAAATCGTTCTAATTTGGTAAACATGTTAAGTTCATCATTTCAATTTTGTTTCGACATCAACTTTTTTAGTGATCAAGTGGATCAAAAGAGCGTTCCAAATGTCATCTGTGCTGCCAAGCGAACGAAAAGAACTATAAATTGCAGAGGCAATATCTACCAAACTATGTAGATGTATTGCTGACGGATTGCTCACTTCTTGTAAGTCACACAAGTTAGCAATATATTCAAGAAAGATTAATAACTCATAAGACACGTTTGTTAATTAAAAGTCGATTTACTTTTATTTAATAATTCAATGATGCACGTGAACATCTATTTTATTTATTTTGATTACCAAAAACGAAACCGCCTACCAGTGCGGCGATCACAATATCACAAAAAAGAAATAGAAACAAAAAAAGCAAAAACAACATGATTCCATGTCAATGCAAATAAAGGCTTGGATTAAATGTTATGACTTGCTAATTTTAATCCACATTTTATCGAAAAGTGCTCGAACATTCTTCTCATCTCAAAAACTAGCTTACTGGCAATAGTTTTTTTTACATATAAGGCATATAAACGGCATTACAATATATTCAATTTTATTTTATAATTGAATTAGAATTCCCGCTAAGGAAGCAGAATAGCCAAATTAGAATTCTTGCTATGGAGAAAGATATTCTTGTAGTTGCAAAATTCTCGTTATGGAGCAAGATATTTTGCTTTCAGCAATTTTCGCTAATAGAGCAAAATATTGCTGTCAGTTAAACACAATTGTTGTATTTCAACTGATGATTTTTATTGAAATTTCTTCTGTTTAAATACATTTTTTTTTAGAACTTTTAGTCCCGTTATAATGGAATTATTTTGCTTAACATAACTTCCTTAATAGAACTTTTTAACCTAACTTATTTAACATGAATTGATCTTAACATAACTTATTTAACATAATTTACTAGAATACACTACAGCATATATAAGGCGTATCTATAGTGTTGATATATATTTTGGAGTCCTTTATATACTGAATATTTATTCTAAGAATTCTTTTATCCATCCGGGTAGCAATGTCGAATTTAAGTGATAACATTTTACTTGTTAATCTCACCTTAATAATCTCCTATATTTTTATGCAAGAATTATCAAGCAATGACACAATATTTCTTGAATTCAAATTTGTGCCAAACTTCCTCGGCTTTATTGACTTAAAAAAATCTTCATTGTCGAAAATTCTAAAAGGCAAGTTTTTGGAAACCACTTACACTTCAAAAAAGTATCCTTATCAATATCAAGTTTTACAAATTAATGAATTGCATTTTTTTTATTATCTGGTTCACAATTTTCCTCTTGACTTACACTTGGTTTTTCACCTATGTTTTTTTTTTATGGGCATGCCTATAATGCCATTTAACATTAGATATTTTTGATGCACTTAATTGTTTTTCGCATTGTAAGCAAAATGTTTTATTACATTCATGTAAAACTGTGAAGCTCGCTCGTGAGCGTGAGCCAGCGTATGAAAGGAGCTTCTTGCGTGCTCATGAGCTGTGAGCAAAATAAGCCGAAAAGAGCCGATCATGGGTACGCAAATACGAACTCCGCTTCTTACTCTACCTTAAAGTTAGCAATTACATAATCCTATTAGTGCGCGTGTAAGCACTAACATAGCAGAGTAGCATGCATACATATTATTATCTCACAAATATGAGGTTTCATATTGGAGCAGTCTGACTGTTTAGATGTGGCTAAAGTCAATGATGGGAATATGCAATCAATAATGTCGCTCTTACAATCTGCATTTTCATCCCCTAAACTATGTATAAATCCATGTAATCACTATATTTAGCAGTACCCAGATGCTCTGACAACCTATTTAGTAATTCCGTCTTTCTACCTACGACTGACAGATCTGTTTCTTTAAACCTATCCTTTAGCGCGTCGACGGTCATTCCCTGCAAAGTGTTGGCGTCCATTTTGTGCAATATTTAGTATTTTAAATATAACGCAATATAAATGAATGATAAATACAACATATGATACAAAAGAATATACATTGTGACCGAAAAGCTTTCGGAAATTCTCATTTAAAATTCGCGCGCTGTATATTTTTCGATATTTTAAGTTTATGTAGTTTGGCAGCAATTAAGGACAATTACTATGCCAAAAATGAGCGCGATCTGTCAGACAGTTCGTTTACGGCAGCTGTTGAAACCAGTTCACCTCAGTAGTGCGTTGCGAAAAAAACAATGGAAAAAAATATTGAACAAAGAGTTTGCATCAAATTTTGTTTTTCGAACGAAATTTCGTGTGCAGAATCGTTGCGAATGCTACAAAAGGCTTATGGGGAATCAGTTTTATCGAAAACTCAAGTTTATGAGTGGTACAAAGCCTTTCAGGACTGTCGTACGACCGTCGAAGACATGCCGCGTTCTGGACGACCTTCGACCTCTACCACCGACGAAAACATTGAAAAGGCAAAGGAAATCGTGTTCAAAAATCCTCATGTGAGTGTTAGAGAGATAGCACGAGAGCTAGGCATCGGTCGTGAGATGGCTCGTTTGATTTTGGTGGACAATTTGTGTATGCGACGTGTCAACGCCCGGCTTGTTCCGATTCACCTCAATTTGTTCAACATTATCAACGATTTTAAGGCCAAACATTCAATAAATACCATCGAACAGCCACCGTATTCACCTGATCTTGCACCGTGTGACTTTTTCCTGTTTCCCAACCTCAAATTACCACTCAGAGGAACGCGTTTTGAATCCATAGAAGACGTAAAACAGAATTCGCAGAGGGAACTCAAAGCCATACCGGAAAGCGCCTATAAAAAATGTTTTGATGATTGGAAGAAACGTTGGCATTTGTGTATCGCTTCTAATGGAGCATATTTTGAAGGAGATAAAATAAATATTGATGAAGATTAAGAATTTTGCGTTTTATTTATTTATTTCCGGAAACTTTTCGGTCACAATGTATGATAAATGCAATATATGATAAAAAAAAATTTACGTTCAGAATATGAAAAACTAAATATAAATTATTTAACTCATTTGTTTTTACATCCCAACTCCTCTTTTTACTGTATTTCACTTGGTGGTGAAATCAGAATTTTGCTGGTACTTCGATGAATTACTTGATCACTGCTTCGTTGCTTATTATTTTTTTTTCTCTGCTGTCAACATTCTGCTTCTTTGTCGCTTTGCTGCTTTTTTCTTCTTCTGCTTGTTTGCGCCTCATTATCGAGCTTCACGATTCCCTTAATTTTCCAGAATTTCTTCGCTGGGGTTTTACCCACACTTTGCTGTTATTAACGCACTCGAAATAAACATTTATACATACGTTTACAAATATTACATTTTATTATTTTTAATATTGTGATCAATTATATACATGTAGTTGATTTTATTTAATAAAATATTTAATAACTTTCGATTTTACAATTATTTAATAATAATAAATGCAATGTTTCACTTTTATACTAAATTGCATTGTTATGATTACATATAACATGTGTAATATTAAGTTGTATATATTAATATAATATATGTAGTTGATTTTATTTTGTTTATTCCGATCCGCAGTTTCTTCCTTCTTTCTACTTATGACGACTGACTCATCAAATGTGTTCGACGTTAAAAAACACGCATGAGAGTTGCCCTGTATGTTTATAATTTAGTAGTAGTGAAGGGGTTTATGTTTAATAAAATACTATTTGACTAATGAGATCCTACATACATGTAACTCACATAAAACTTAATAATCCCGGTTGAGCCCCCATTTGTGATCCCAAGTTTAATGTTAGTTTAATGTCTTACATGTATGTAGCTGATTTTATTTAATACAAAATGTTTATTAATTTTAAGTTTTACAATATTATTATTACGTTTATTAGTTTTGAGTTCTACAATATTATTTTATTTCGAGCAAGCATTTTATGCACCAGTTTCTCCCGACAATTCTTCAGTACCATTGAATCTTTGGTGTCAAGATTGTCTTCTCCCTTAGCGATTACTTTATTGAATGCAGTTAAAGCTTGTGTTGAGCTAATAGTTGGCGTGTTTCGTTGTTAACTAGCACTTGGTTTTCATCATCATCATCATCAATTTTTCTAGATTAACACACTCTATATCATCTAATCTCATAATTTCCTCAGCCGTATATGTGCATTCATTGCCTAATTTAGTTAATTCAGTGTTAAGTTTTTCTATGGGTGATGCTATATCAGCAAGGTATTGCAGTCGTAATATACCCAATGGAATGTCGTCTTCAATATTGAAAGTTTGTTCAAAATCTAGTAAAACCTTCCAACATTTTTGGTTTGTTTCAGCTTTAATTTTATTTCAAATTAATGTTAGGTTTGTGACAGCATCTTTACGCGCAGCAATGTTTACAAGCCAAGGTTTTACTACGAATCATTTTCCAAAAAAGACTTGACTCGTTTGCATTATAGATTTTATCTTCTGTTAGGTTATGCGCTTTTATTAACGAATTAAAAGTGCTTTTAAAGGGATTCACAAGATAAGAATTTGAATATAACTTTTCCCATGAAATATTTAGAAGCTTTATTCCAAATCTTCGCTTGAACTTCTGTACCCATCCATTGCTACAAAAAAAATTTATTCATTTTTTTTCAAAATGTTATCTCTTTTGCTTTCAATATTTCACGAGAGACTGGAAGACTTCTACTTCGTTGTGCACAAAACCATTCATATAATTTAGCATCTCTCCGACTTTTAAAGTTTTACTTTTAGAACCAGCCACATTATTATCTGTGGTATCTAAGATCATTTTTTTTTATTTTTTTATCGCACAAACTAAAGTTTTTGATATGCAGTATTTTTTTTAAATCGATGTAACCGTTGGTCCACTTTCTAAACTTCTAATCAAGTCTCTTTTTTTCACATAATGTTAAAACTTTTAGCGCTATTGTGATGTCGACTGATAAATTGATTTCTACCTTTTTCGAAAAAGGTTTTGCAGTATTGCAAAAGTAAATAAGAAAAAACAAAAGAAATACGACATAGTAACTGTTTCATCAGAAAGCTGGCGCATAGAAATTGAAATAGCATTGTAACAAAAACAAAATATGTTAATCTTTTTGGACAAATTATATTATTTCTAAGGCTTACTTAGAACAAAAAAATAAAACAAAGAATAAAAAGTTTTAGTTGTTCATATGATAATATGTTAGTTATCAACTTAAAATTCGATTAAAGAATATCTTAAGACTTAATTCTAAATTCAAAATCAATATCTTATATACTACGTACTACTTACAATTAAAGATATATTAGTAGTAGTAGTAGTAGTATTTTTTATTTTAGTTTGTAATAATGAATGCCTTTAAATACAAGTTTTTTATATATTTATTTAAAGTTTCTTTATTACTAACTGTTATGTTGCTTCGTTAACAAAAAACTAAAAAACTTAAAAATGTATGTGTTTGAAAAAACAGGATTGTCAAATTTTATTTCTCTAAGTAAACTTCTGTTTTTAATAATGCTACATGAGCGTCACAAGTTCAAAAACAATATAATATTTCAATCTTAAAACTAATCTTACACTTTAATATATTGTAGTAAAGAATGCAATAAATTATGAGTTTTTAATAATTTTATTTAAAGTTTCTTTTCAACTAACAATTATGTTGCTTCGATAACAACGAAGTTAAAACTTGAACGTATGTGTCAAAGAAGATTTTATATAGAACGGAAACTTAAATGAGCACAACACAAAATAACAAACACACTCTCAGAAATTGCACTAAACCATCTCAAAACGTAGGATTATTTCCAAATTGAGCAAGTTAAGGTCCTTATTCGCTCCGAATACGGACCTTAACTTGCTCCGAATAAGAACCTTAAGTTACTCTTAAGAAAAATTTTATGGGCAATGAGTACAACAGAGAGCATAATTTTTGTTCTCTGTTTTGATTTCTTGACAAAAAATTTGAATGCACTGCGCTATATTTAAAAAAAAATTACCGGGCAATTGATTGTAAAAAAGTAGTAAAACTAATTTGCGCCCAATATTAGAAAAAGTATAAAGCAAAAAATGATCAAAGTGATTTAATTATAAATTTTTTTGAAATAATAAAGTAAGTAAATAATAATAATTATGTTTTAAAAATACTAGTGCATATAATTAATAAATTAATGTTTTGTTGATGGTGAGACATTGTGTTAGAGGCTGTGCCACTTACAAGACGTTACACAAATTTCCAGCAACCGATGATGAAGGAATGCAATTGTTATTATTTGTTATACTATAATCTGTGAAATATTTGAAATATGAATTATTTCTTTGGCAAGTTTTCGTATTGGTCTATTAATATTCAGTACTGTGCAAATAATAATAAAAAATACCATCACTATTGTTTATTTATATGTTTTACAACTACTGTATTTAAGTATTTTAAGATGCTACATTTTTAATATTAAGTTTATTATAAACATGTTTATTCTATATTTACTTATTTGTCTAACTATAACCGTTTGAGTATTGTATGAATTGTATCAAGTGTATTTTTTAATAAAAATTAAATTTATATATAAATATATTTATTAAATGCATAAAAGATAACGAATGTGTGTGTTAGATGTGTCTCTAAAAAATAATACTATAATATTTAATTTCATGTTGTTTGAATTTATTTGCAGTAAAAGAATGTTGAAATGTTTTTAAAAACATCAAAAAAGTATGAAGTAATTAATTTACAACACAACTTTTTGAATAAGTATTAAGAAAATTTCCCCAAAACTAATAATACATAAAATAAAAACAAATTATAATATTTAATTAATTAACACAAAATGTTTATTAAAAATTAACGATGTGCGCACACTCCCTTGCGCATCAACGACCTATTCGGTACTGACTACAAAATTCGTTTTACGAAATCATAAAATGAAATTTTGTAGGCAGAAATCGAACCATGCTCGTTGACATGCGTGCGCACCCTCACACATCAACTATTTATTCGGTACTGATTATAAAATTCGTTTTACGAATTAATAAGAATGAAAATTTCTTAGGCAATGCTCTATTTTAAAAATGCATTCACCATAATAGAGTGGCCGTGCAAGCAATAAAATTAGTATTTATTGCGATTGTTTAAAAATTTATTTAATTTTGAAATTATTTTCTACAATTTCTAACGAAATCCAATATATATTAAATAAATTTTGGAATATTATATTTCTTGAAGTGAACAATGCTATATACTCAGTTATTTATTTCTGAAAATAAGTAAAATAAATTATAATATCACTTTTGATATGCTTAACACTGAATTACTATTATAAAAATTAATTATTTCTATTTTTCTGTATATAATTTATTTGCATAGATATGTGAATTTTATGCTGCATGCAATAGTATATAAATTGTATATATTAATGTCATATAACTTTAAATTTCATTGTATAATATACCCAATTTATTCCAAAAAACTTTTTAAATGGAAAACATAACCATGATATTATACTGAATTTAATTTCAAAACATATTTTTTTCAATTTCAAGCTAAAATAGATTTTAATTGCTTTCAACATATTATATGAAACCCTTCTGAACTATTTTCGCACATCAAAAATATATAAATAGCTAAGAAAAGTGTATAAATAATTGTGTAACATACTCAATTACAATCACAAAAATTTTTTGCATGATTATATGTTATTGTAAATAATTCCATTTAATTTAACAATATTCAAATTATATGTAATGTATGCTTATATTCATTTATGAGTATTTATATGTATATCTGCTTCAATAAAAACTTATACAGTAAGTAGTTGAAAAAAAATTATGCAGCAGCCCTGAAAGAGCATGAAAGAGCGTAAAAGTGGCATAAATGTGGTTTAATCACACTTATTTAATACGTGTGACAAAAATGTTATAAAAAATGAATTTTCTTAAGCAATTTCTCTTAGTTTTGATCGAGGTGGGCGGAGTTTCCATTCT